>NC_090255.1:2529864-2539864 GCF_037325665.1 Littorina saxatilis
TCAGACACTATACTTTCGTCGGTACCACTGAACAAATAGTGAAACTCATCACCTAATTCATTTTTATCGCACATGTCACACAATCTTTCATTTCTAGGAACATTAAAAAAATCTGTGCTGATGTATTGGCAACTTATGATATCTTGTTCTAAATTTTGCTAGTTTAACTTGGAGTTTCCTAGGCAACCAAAGCAAATACCTTTCCAGACAAAAATCCTTTTTATATATTCTGTAATTAAAACACAAGCTGCTGGCATTCACGTCAGTGTTCCATTCTTGCAGGAATTGATATCTTAGCCTTTGTTTTACAACGTTTTTAAAACCTGAGACAGCAAGACTCTGAGTTGTCCATAAATATGATAGACCCAACTTATTTAACATAGTATTGACATGCGACAACCAGGGCAATTTAACGTTTTGTACATGGTACAACTTCAAATGTAGTTTTAACATTAAACAAGACATCTTTGCACCATCGTTCATTTCTTTCATCAGTTTATACCAATAAACCAGTAACTGACATTGTACCTAAATTCTAATTGGATAACGACCAAGCTCTCCGTAAACCATACAAGTGGGTGTAGTTTTATATACATCAAGAAGCATTTTTAAAAATCGCAATTGAAACCTTGACAATATGTCTAATGAATCATATCCCCACACCTCACAACCATACAACAAAATTGGATGTACACACTTCTCAAAAAGATCCAATTGCACATCAATTGGTAAATTTAGTTTTCTACATTTTCGAATTAACGAGAACATTGCACGGTTACCAATCAAACATTGACGTTTCATGGCATTATGAAATTTGTTATTATAATTAAATAGTACACCTAAGTACACATAGTCCCAAACTACTTGGACAGGTACTCCATTCAAGACAAAATTTGGGATATTCCGTATTTTCCCCCGCGAAAAAACAACTATTTTTGTCTTTTCAATATTTATGCTTAGTCCCCAGTTCTTACAATAACGCATCCAGGGCTTTTTGCATTTCTCCAGGTGTTTCGGCGAGTATAGCAGTATCATCAGCATATATTAACAGGAACAAATACATATAGTCATTAATGCGTTCAACATCTATTTCTTGGGCTCTTTTCAGGGGCAACTCTAGGCTGACATCATATTCAATCAAAAACTGCTTCAGGTCGTTTAAAAATAGTGAGAAAAGAATCGGTGATAAATTTTCGCCCTGAAGAAGCCCGATGTTTGAGGTGAACGTCTCGGAGAATACACTGTTCACCTTCACGCACAATGTTGCCTTATCATACATGTCCTTAATTACATTCAATACCTTACCATTAATATTCCGTTGCATCAGCTTCTGCCACAGGAGACTGCGTTGCACAGAATCAAAAGCTTTACGCAGATCAATGAAAGCACAATATAACTTTTTCTTTTGTTGTAAAAATATATCAATAAGACAATGTAGTGCAAAAATGGGGTCTACAGTAGAGTGGCCTTTTCGGAAACCAGCTTGTTCGTTGCCGATCACAGAATTGTCATCCAGAAATGCATGCAATCTTTTATTTATCACACTTGTAAAAAGTTTTCCAAAACAACTTAGTACACTGATTCCTCTATAATTATCAAGCTGTCGAACTCACGGAATGACACTGAACGCAATTCATTTTTTCACCAAGACAATACAGCTTCGTCAATCGCAGCGAGAAGGAAATCGCTCACTTTCCTCGTGCAAAACGCAGTGAAATTGACAAGCCAGAATAGCGCGGTAGCGTATTTCTCTAAGCAGGAAAGCGCGCTTTTATGTATTCTTTTTAACTTTCTGAGCTTGTTTTAAATACAACATATCATATCTATATGTTTTTGGAATCAGGAAATGATAAAGAATAAGATGAAATCATTGTTGGATCGATTTCTGGAATTTTAATCGTAGTACTAATTAACCTATTTTTGTTAATTGTGATCACATTTTAAGAGTAAACATGACATATGTATATATTTTTAGATTAAGAATTTGATGAAAATAACGATGCAATCAATTTGAAATCGATTTACGAAAATTTAAATTTAATGACAACTTTAATGAGCAAATTCATCAATTGATTTTTAAGCCTTCAAGCTGAAATGCAATACCAAAGTTCGGGCTTCGTCGAAAATTACTTTACCAAAATTTCAACCAAGTTGATACAAAAAATGAGAGCGTGACAGTGCCGCCTCAACTTTCACGAAAAGCCAGATATGACGTCGTCAAAGACATTTATCATAAAAATGAGAAGAAAAAAAACGTCGGGGATGCCATACTTAGGATCTCTCATGTCAAGTTTCATGAAGATCGGTCGAGTAGTTTTCTCTGAATCGCTCTACACACACACACACACACACACACACACACACACACACACACACACACACACACACACACACACACACACACACACACACACACACACACACAAAAGGTATTCAGCGGAGAAAGCATAAATAATGGGTACATGTATAATGTTTGGTTTTTTATAAAAATTATTTGAAAAAAATATAGTGTTATACAAAAACAGCTTTTTACCCCAAACAGGGACTCGTCTTTTACAAACAAATAATGTAAACTTGACATGACAAAATGAACAATGATATTAAACATATTCGTCAGCAGTAAAGCTGTTTAGATGGTAAACACAAAATATGGATGAGTGACGCGTGCGGTTTATCACCTGACTATACCGCGCACAGTGGATGCTCTGGCAAAAAGTTGATGCCATATATGAAAGAGGGATGAGTCCACTTTGTAAGTATCCTGTTACATAACAAAACCTTCCAGGTTACAATGTTACAGAAAATAATCGTTCTGCGATCATATCAAGATGTTCACTTGCCGTCTAACACACAGAGTAACACTCACTTGACTCCATGCGGTCACGCATTTAACTGCACATTTTTTTGCAAAAGGAAGAACTTCTTGCTGCATCACGGTTTCAACAACAAAACCATAACATGTACGCATTTCAACGTAGGGAGTTTCCCTTACTATCAACCATACACTAAAGGGGATATAGCTCAGTTGGTAGCGCGCTGGATTTGTATTCAGTTGGCCGCTGTCAGCGTGAGTTCGATCCCAGGTTCGGCGGAAATTTATTTCACAGAGTCAACTTTGTATGCAGACTCTCTTCGGTGTCCGAACCACCCCCCGTGTATACTACATTGGGTGTGCACGTTGAAGATCCCACGATTGACAAAAGGGTCTTTCCTGGCAAAATTGCTTAGGCACAGTTACTAATTGTCTACCATACCCGTGTGACTTGGAATAAGGCCGTGAAAAGTAAATATGCGCCGACATGGCTGCAATCTACTGGCCGTATAAAATTTAATCTCACACGGCATCACTGCAGAGCGCCTAGAACTGTACCCACGGAATATGCGCGATATAAGCCTCATTGATTGATTGTGAACTACACATACAGCGGAACCCCCCTATTAAGAACTTGATACATCTGACAAAAGCACGTCTTATAATGAGGACGTCTTATAATGAGGACGTCTTATAATGAGGACGTCTTATAATGAGGACGTCTTATAATGAGGACGTCTTATAATGAGGACGTCTTATAATGGAGGTACATTTACAGAGGTTATATCGGAGAAAGCAGGCTGTGAAAAAGAGGGAAGTCTTACACTGGAGGGTATTTAAAGGGCGGTGCCACTGTAATCACAATGTGTTTAATCTTATCGTGCACAGGCAAAGCTACCAAAAGAGGAGAAAGAGATGCAGAAACGCAAGGGGAAGTGTTCAGTATGCAATGCAATCGCTCTTTATGCATACGACATGTGTAATAGAGTAAGCGAGAGTTGTACGGAACCTTTTCTCCTGGCACCTGAGAGAATAACAAGCATTGAAATGAACAAGAAATAAGGATGAAAGTCGCTTGTTCATTTCAATGCTTGTCATTCATTTGAACTAATTCCAAAGGGTTTGATTGGTGTACTAAAAATTGGACATATAGTACGTAAGTGGCCTTGAACAGAGTTAAATGTACAGAGGTCATATATATCTGAGAAAGCAGGCCGCTGTTAAAAAGAGGGAAGTCTCAAAGTGGAGGGTAATAAAAGGGCGGTGCCACTGTGTGTGTGTGTGTATGTGTGCAGGGGCGGATCTGGAGGGGGGTGCAATGGGTGCAATTGCACCCCCCCCCCAGCGGGACAAAAAACAAAAAAAATAAAAAGAAGAAAAATGTATCACCTGAAAATAGCACTTTACACGCTCAGATTGCACCAGATTGCACAATTTTGCTTCCTTTTTAAAAAAAAATTCCGGGGGGGCATGCCCCCGGACCCCCCTAGCATGCTCGGCGCTTCGCGCCATCGGTTCGGCGCTTCGCGCCTTCGCTGATAAGATACAAAAAAAAAAAAAAAAGAACTTTGCACCCCCCCCTTTCAAAACCCAGATCCGCCCCTGGTGTGTGTGTGTGTATGTGTGTGTGTGTGTGTGTGTGTGTGTTTGTGTGTATGTGTGTGTGACTGTGTTTGTGTGTGTGTGTGTGTGTTTGGAAGGCGAAAGAAAAGCGGATGTATTTCAACGTGCTTTCATTTGACTGAATGGTTAATCAAGCCTCGGCGTTCCTGTTTTCTCTTGTTGATGTGCGTTGTAAAACATTTCTTTTTGTAAAGAAGAAGGTATTCAGAAAAGAAAGCATAAATGTAGTTTTTGTAAACAATTGTTGAAAATCATGGTGTCACACGAAAACAGCTTTTAACCCAAAACGGGGACTCGTCTATAACAAAAATAATATTAACTTGATATGACAAAACTGAACAACAATATAAAGACGCTCAAGAGTTAAGTTTTGTCTGACGGTGAACCCAGTAAAGGAAGAGAGATGGAGGGAAAGTAGAAGGAGAGGGGAGAGAGAGGAGAGAGGACAGAGAAGAAACAAGTCGCGTAAGGCGAAAATACAATATTTAGTCAAGTAGCTGTCCAACTCACAGAATGAAACTGAACGCAATGCCATTTTTCAGCAAGACCGTATACTCGTAGCATCGTCAGTCCACCGCTCATGGCAAAGGCAGTGAAATTGACAAGAAGAGCGGGGTAGTAGTTGCGCTAAGAAGGATAGCACGCTTTTCTGTACCTCTCTTTGTTTTAACTTTCTGAGCGTGTTTTTAATCCAAACATATCATATCTATATGTTTTTGGAATCAGGAACCGACAAGGAATAAGATGAAAGTGTTTTTAAATTGATTTGGACAATTTAATTTTGATAATAATTTTTATATATTTAATTTTCAGAGCTTGTTTTTAATCCGAATATAACATATTTATATGTTTTTGGAATCAGCAAATGATGGAGAATAAGATAAACGTAAATTTGGATCGTTTTATAAATTTTTTTTTTTTTTTTACAATTTTCAGATTTTTAATGACCAAAGTCATTAATTAATTTTTAAGCCACCAAGCTGAAATGCAATACCGAAGTCCGGGCTTCGTCGAAGATTACTTGACCAAAATTTCAACCAATTTGGTTGAAAAATGATGGCGTGACAGTGCCGCCTCAACTTTCACGAAAAGCCGGATATGACGTCATCAAAGACATTTATCAAAAAAATGAAAAAAAACGTTCGGGGATTTCATACCCAGGAACTCTCATGTCAAATTTCATAAAGATCGGTCCAGTAGTTTAGTCTGAATCGCTCTACACACACACACACACACACACAGACACACAGACACACACACACACACACACGCACATACACCACGACCCTCGTTTCGATTCCCCCTCAATGTTAACATATTTAGTCAAAACTTGACTAAATATAAAACAAGTCGCGTAAGGCGAAAATACAATATTTAGTCAAGTAGCTGCCATTTTTCAGCAAGACCGTATACTCGTAGCATCGTCAGTCCACCGCTCATGGCAAAGGCAGTGAAATTGACAAGAAGAGCGGGGTAGTAGTTGCGCTAAGAAGGATAGCACGCTTTTCTGTACCTCTCTTTGTTTTAACTTTCTGAGCGTGTTTTTAATCCAAACATATCATATCTATATGTTTTTGGAATCAGGAACCGACAAGGAATAAGATGAAAGTGTTTTTAAATTGATTTGGACAATTTAATTTTGATAATAATTTTTATATATTTAATTTTCAGAGCTTGTTTTTAATCCGAATATAACATATTTATATGTTTTTGGAATCAGCAAATGATGGAGAATAAGATAAACGTAAATTTGAATCGTTTTATAAATTTTTATTTTTTTTTACAATTTTCAGATTTTTAATGACCAAAGTCATTAATTAATTTTTAAGCCACCAAGCTGAAATGCAATACCGAACCCCGGACTTCGTCGAAGATTACTTGACCAAAATTTCAACCAATTTGGTTGAAAAATGAGGGCGTGACAGTGCCGCCTCAACTTTCACGAAAAGCCGGATATGACGTCATCAAAGACATTTATCAAAAAAATGAAAAAAACGTTCGGGGATTTCATACCCAGGAACTCTCATGTCAAATTTCATAAAGATCGGTCCAGTAGTTTAGTCTGAATCGCTCTACACACACACACACACACACAGACACACAGACACACACACACACACACACACACACGCGCACATACACCACGACCCTCGTTTCGATTCCCCCTCGATGTTAAAATATTTAATCAAAACTTGACTAAATATAAAAAAGAGAGAGAGAGAGAGAGAGAGAGAGAGAGAGAGAGAGAGAGAGAGAGAGAGAGAGAGAGAGAGAGAGAGAGAGAGAGAGAGAGAGAGAGAGAGAGAGAGAGAGAGAATTGAATTGAATTGAATTGAACTTTAATTAACAAGGATTAAGATTTTTTTTGTGCCAAGCACATCATTCTGGGGATTTTAATGATTAACATGCATCCGTCCACTCACAGTATATTTTCTTTCATCCTTCAACATTTACCAATCAAAAAGTCTATAGTATTAAAATTCATGAAACAAATGAAAGGCATCTACGGATGTATAGATACATAATTAACCACACTCATTTGGAATACATTTGGCCCAACGGCTCATACCTGACCAGGCTTATACCTGGGATAAGACGTACCATCCCCCCACTTGGTCACATACAGACCAACAGCCTTGGTACTCTTTGTACAAATTGGTTATTTTTGTAAGAACTAATCTTGTTAAAGCCACTAGTGAACCAAACTGTTAACACGGAAGGAAGGGTGGCTAAAACTGCATGATTTGATCTTTGTTGTTTGCATGATATTCATATTATATGTCTGAATAACAATTTATTTTTTCTTCCAGGGGGAAAAGAAATCATCGATGAAAGCAGTATTCAGACCCATGGTAAGTTTATCCTTCAAACTCTAAGCATACATAACAGTTTAATGCATAGTTACGACCTATGAGAGGAAGCAATCAATGTTTCTGTAATGATTATCAGGCACTGAGACCTAACTGTTCCTCTCCCTGCAACTGTTGGGGAATTAATAAAGGTTTTACATTGCGTGCTACTGACTGGCAGCTGCCCACGCCAGCTTCCTGTGCGTAAGGGACTTTAGACGCTGTACAAATACATGCTCGAACATTAAATCTCAAATCACAAATGATTATATTGATTGATTGTACAGTTGTGGAGGTCACTGCTGTGTTAACGCAACTTGTACGTTTCTGAAATTGTTTTTTAATTGTCATTATTTAGAAAATTGCACGATTCACTTTGACTTAAAGGTATGCGTGAAGGTCTTCTCAAATCGGTGCGTATAAATCGACCCTTTGTGTGTGTGTGTGTGACGTGTGTGTGTGTGTGTGTGTGTGTGAGAGAGAGAAAAGTGTGTGTGTGTGTGTGTATGTGTGTGAAAAAAAATAGAGAGAGTGTGTGTGTGTGTGTGTATATATATGTGTGTGTGTGTGTGTGTGTGTGTGTGTGTGTGTGTGTGTGTGTGTGAGAGAAGAAGAGAGCTATAGATAGATACTGTGTATGTGTGTGATAGAGAGAAAAGTTTGTGTATGTGTGTGTGTGTGTGTGTGTGTGTGTGTGTGTGTGTGTGTGTGTGTGTGTGTGTGTGTGTGTGTGTGTGTGTGTGAAAGTTATGTCAACGAAGTAACACGTAACACTCTTGGCCTGTCAAATGTGATCGTCAATCGACACACTCCTTCCCGTGTAAACAGCTTGGCTCACCGCCTCACATCTGGCCAGGCTTTTACATACCTGAGATAGGACCTTCCCTGCACTTGGTCACATACCTGAGATAGGACCTTCCCTGCACTTGGTCACATACCTGAGATATGACCTTCCCTGCACTTGGTCACATACCTGAGATAGGACCTTCCCTGCACTTGGTCACATACCTGAGATAGGACCTTCCCTGCACTTGGTCACATACCTGAGATAGGACCTTCCCTGCACTTGGTCACATACCTGAGATAGGACCTTCCCTGCACTTGGTCACATACCTGAGATAGGACCTTCCCTGCACTTGGTCACATACCTGAGATAGGACCTTCCTTGCACTTGGCCACATACCTGAGATAGGACCTTCCCTCCACTTGGTCACATACCAACAATGAACTAACAGGCTGCTCTTTGTGCAGCTTGGGGATTTTTGTTATGAATTAAGTTTGTGAAAGCCACTAGGAAGAAAATCTGAAATGAATTCATCCAACAATTTCAACTGACCACAGCAAGCAGTCAGGGTGTTGAGTGTTGGTGTGTGTCCAAGTGGAGGGATGATCTTATCCCATTTCACATCTGGGCCAAGAACACGTTATTATGTACCTCTGAATCTAAACGCAACAAACGGCTGCGATTCACACGAACTCTAGCGATGACTTTTCATTGTTCAGAGGAACTGGCGATAGGCATAACCGTCGTCTGCTTCGAGAAGAACGACCTTGCGTGACCCCACTTTCGGGCTTTTTTTGTACTTAAAGGTGTGTGTTCAGAGGAACTGGCGATAGGCATAACCGTCGTCTGCTACGAGAACCACGACCTTGCGTGACCCCACTTTCGGGCTTTTTTTTTCAAACTTACAAAACTTCGAATTGTACTGATCTTGTCTTGATGAAAAAAGAATTCTTTTGTGATTTAAGAATGTTTGCGTAACAAGCTGTCAATTTATTGTATAGATTTTAAAAGTTAGGTCTAGCGCCAAAACGCACCGTCCGATTGTCTGATCAGAAAATCCGCAACATTAATTCTTTGAAAATTACTTGCTCTTTACGTAGGGCACCTAGAATGTTCTCAAGTGGTGAGTGTTTAAACGAAAGGGTGTTTGTACTGTGTGTAAAAGCCTGACAGTATAATTATGTGATGGTTTACGGGAGGCGTACTGTGCCTTTAACATGCAGTAAGGGTTTCATGACCTGAAGACATGTACCTAGTATAACGGACCCTACCCAATTGTCAAGGTCACTGTCGTGTTTTTTGTATACGCAACTACTTTCGAATGTTCATTATTGACATAATTGCACGATTCACTTCTCTATTCGGTGTTTATACATCCACCAACACTCAGTGTTCAGTTCTTGAAGACATGCATACAATTCCAATACATGTAATGCGCATTTTCCTGATTGTTTGCTATGCTAAACTTATACAGACGGAGATCATTAAGAAACTAACACATCAGGATCATCAGGGCCGCTTTGCACAATCCATTTCACACGTTGTGGTGACTAGCACGTTTGTCGTTAAAGGTACATTCGATGACGGAACACGTACACGTTCTTTAAAAACAATTGAAGAATAATACCCCCCCCCCACGCCTCCTCTGTACGTTACATGGTGAAGTGTGTGGGTGGGAGGGGGGGTGCGTGTGTGGGTGTGTGTGACTCATGATATGTTAAATATAATCCTCGATCAGCACCCTCCTTACCGTGTAAACAGTTCGGTTCACCGTCTCAGATCTGGCCAGGCCTTTACATGACATGAGACCATCCCTCCACTTGGTCACATACCGACATTGAACAGCCAGGGCGCTCTTTATGCACGTTGGGGATTTTTTTATAAATCAATTGTGTAAAAGCCACAAGGAAGAAAATCTGAAATGAAATCATC
>NC_090255.1:2557364-2589864 GCF_037325665.1 Littorina saxatilis
AGATAGGACCTTCCCTGCACTTGGTCACATACCTGAGATAGGACCTTCCCTGCACTTGGTCACATACCTGAGATAGGACCTTCCCTGCACTTGGTCACATACCTGAGATAGGACCTTCCCTGCACTTGGTCACATACCTGAGATAGGACCTTCCCTGCACTTGGTCACATACCTGAGATAGGACCTTCCCTGCACTTGGTCACATACCTGAGATAGGACCTTCCCTGCACTTGGTCACATACCTGAGATAGGACCTTCCCTGCACTTGGTCACATACCTGAGATAGGACCTTCCCTGCACTTGGTCACATACCTGAGATAGGACCTTACCTGCACTTGGTCACATACCTGAGATAGGACCTTCCCTGCACTTGGTCACATACCTGAGATAGGACCTTACCTGCACTTGGTCACATACCTGAGATAGGACCTTCCCTGCACTTGGTCACATACCTGAGATAGGACCTTCCCTGCACTTGGTCACATACCTGAGATAGGACCTTCCCTGCACTTGGTCACATACCTGAGATAGGACCTTCCCTGTACTTGGTCGCATACCTGAGATAGGACCTTCCCTGCACTTGGTCACATACCTGAGATAGGACCTTCCCTGCACTTGGTCACATACCTGAGATAGGACCTTCCCTGCACTTGGTCGCATACCTGAGATAGGACCTTCCCTGCACTTGGTCACATACCTGAGATAGGACCTTCCCTGCACTTGGTCACATACCTGAGATAGGACCTTCCCTGCACTTGGTCACATACCTGAGATAGGACCTTCCCTGCACTTGGTCGCATACCTGAGATAGGACCTTCCCTGCACTTGGTCACATACCTGAGATAGGACCTTCCCTGCACTTGGTCACATACCTGAGATAGGACCTTCCCTGCACTTGGTCACATACCTGAGATAGGATCTTCCCTGCACTTGGTCACATACCTGAGATAGGACCTTCCCTGCACTTGGTCACATACCTGAGATAGGACCTTCCCTGCACTTGGTCACATACCTGAGATAGGACCTTCCCTGCACTTGGTCACATACCTGAGATAGGACCTTCCCTGCACTTGGTCACATACCTGAGATAGGACCTTCCCTGCACTTGGTCACATACCAACAATGAACAAACAGGCTGCTTTTTGTGCAGCTTGGTTTTTTTTGTTATGAATTAAGTTGATAGAAGCCACAAGGAAGAAAATCTGAAATTCATCAAACAATTTCAACTCACCACAGCAAGCAGTCAGGGTGTTGAGTGTTGGTGTGTGTCCAAGTGGAGAGATGATCTTATCCCATTTTACAGCTGGGCCAAGAGCACGTTATTATGTACCTCCGAATCTAAACGCAACAAACGGCTGCGATTCACACGAACTCTAGCGATGGCTTTTGACTGTTCAGAGGAACTGGCGAAAGGCATAACCGTCGTCTGCTACGAGAAGCACGACCTTGCGTGACCCCACTTTCGGGCTTTTTTTTTAACTTAAAGGTGTGTGTTCAGAGGAACTGGCGATAGGCATAACCGTCGTCTGCTACGAGAACCACGACCTTGCGTGACCCCACTTTCGGGCTTTTTATTTCAAACTTACAAAACTTCGAATTGTACTGATCTTGTCTTGATGAAAAAAGAATTCTTTTGTGATTTAAGAATGTTTGTGTAACAAGCTGTCAATTTATTATATAGATTTCAAAAGTTAGATCTAGCGCCAAAACGCACCGTCCGATTGTTTGATCAGAAAATCCGCAAAATTAATTCTTTGAAAATTGCTCGCTCTTTACGTAGGGCACCTAGGATGTTCTCAAGTGGTGAGTGTTTAAACGAAAGGGTGTTTGTACTGTGTGTAAAAGCCTGACAGTATAATTATGTGATGGTTTACGGGAGGCGTACTGTGCCTTTAACATGCAGTAAGGGTTTCATGACCTCAAGACATGTACCTAGTATAATGGACCCTACCCAATTGTCAAGGTCACTGTCGTGTTTTTTGTATACGCAACTACTTTCGAATGTTCATTATTGACATAATTGCACGATTCACTTCTCTATTCGGTGTTTATACATCCACCAACACTCAGTGTTCAGTTCTTGAAGACATGCATACAATTCCAATACATGTAATGCACATTTTCCTGATAATTGTTTGCTATGCTAAACTTATACAGACGGAGATCATTAAGAAACTAACACATCAGGATCATCACGGCCGCTTTGCACAATCCATTTCACACGTTGTGGTGACTAGCACGTGTGTCGTTAAAGGTACATTCGATGACGTAACACGTACACGTTCTTTAAAAACAATTGAAGAATAATACCCCCCCCCCCTTCACGCCTCCTCTGTACGTTACATGGTGAAGTGTGTGTGTGGGGGGGTGCGTGTGTGGGTGTGTATGACTCATGATATGTTAAATATAATCCTCCATCAGCACCCTCCTTACCGTGTAAACAGTTCGGTTCACCGTCTCAGATCTCGCCAGGCTTTTACATGAGATAAAACCATCCCTCCACTTGGTCACATACCAACAATGAACAGCCAGGGCACTCTTTATGCACGTTGGGGATTTTTTATGAATCAATTGTGTAAAAGCCACAAGGAAGAAAATCTTAAATGAAATCATCCAACAATCCCAACTGACCACAGCAAGCAGTCAGGGTGTTGAGTGTTGGTGTGTGACCAGGTGGAGGGATGGACTTATCCCGTGTAAATGCCTGGCTAGATATGAGGCGGTGAGCCCAACTGTTTACACGAAAAGAAAGGTGCATCAAAGAAAAACTGCATGAGTTGGTATTTATTTATTGCATGATATTCATATTCTGTATATCTGATTAATAATCATCCTTTTTTCCGTTTCAGTCAGGAAGAGAGGAACTGCGAGACAGTTGGTGGGTAAGTTTATGCTTCAAACGCCAGGCATACGTAACATAGTTTTAATGAATAGTTACGAACTGTGAGAGAAAGCAGAAAATGTGCCTCTACTTGACCTCTCAAGTGTGATGGTCAATCGGCACACCCCTTCCCGTGTGGCCCAACGGCTCATACCTGACCAGGCTTATACCTGGGATAAGACGTACCATCCCTCCACTTGGTCACATACAGACCAGCAGCCTTGGTACTCTTTGTACAAATTGTTATTTTTGTAAGAACTAATCTTGTTAAAGCCACTAGTGAACCAAACTGTTAACACGGAAGGAAGGGTGGCTAAAACTGCATGATTTGATCTTTGTTGTTTGCATGATATTCATATTATATGTCTGAATAACAATTTATTTTTTCTTCCAGGGGGAAATAAAATCATCGAAGGAAGCAGAATCCAGACGCTTGGTAAGTTTATCCTTCAAACTCTAAGCATACATAACAGTTTAATGCATAGTTACGACCTATGAGAGGAAGTAATCAATGTTTCTGTTATGATTATCAGGCACTGAGACCTAACTGTTCCTCTCCCTGCAACTGTTGGGGAATAAATAAAAGTTTTACATTGCGTGCTACTGACTGGCAGCTGCACACGCCAGCTTCCTGTGCGTAAGGGACTTTAGACGCTGTACAAATACATGCTCGAACATTAAATCTCAAATCACAAATGATTATATTGATTGATTGTACAGTTGTGGAGGTCACTGCTGTGTTAACGCAACTTGTACGCTTCTGAAACTGTTTTTAAATTGTCATTATTTAGAAAATTGCACGATTCACTTTGACTTAAAGGTATGCGTGAAGGTCTTCTTAAATCGGTGCGTATAAATCGACCCTATGTGTGTGTGTGTACGTGTGTGTGTGTGTGTGTGTGCGCGCGCGCGCGCGCGTGTGTGTGTGTATGTGTGTGTGTGTGTATGTGTGTGAGAAAAATGTGTGTGTGTGTGTGTGCTTGTGTGTGTGTATGTGTGTGGAAAAAAAATAGAGAGTGTGTGTGTGTGTGTGTATGTATGTGTGTGTGTGTGTGTGTGTGTGTGTGTGTGTGTGTGTGTGTGTGTGTGTGTGTGTGTGTGTGTGTGTGTGTGTGTGTGAGAAGAAGAGAGCTATAGATAGATAGTGTGTATGTGTGTGAGAGAGAGAGAAGTTTGTGTATGTGTGTGTGTGTGTGTGTGTGTGTGTGTGTGTGTGTGTGTGTGTGTGTCTGTGTGTGAATGCGCATGTGTGTGTATGTATACTGTGTGTGTGCTCTCTTAAAAAAACATGTTAAAAGAAAAATATTCAGTCTTCCATTTAGGTACATATTGCTACACGAGAATCGTGCCCAGTGTCACAAAGATGTTCTAATTGGTATAATAAGATGGGTGAAAGTTATGTCAACGAAGTAACACGTAACACTCTTGGCCTGTCAAATGTGATCGTCAATCGACACACTCCTTCCCGTGTAAACAGCTTGGCTCACCGCCTCACATCTGGCCAGGCTTTTACATACCTGAGATAGGACCTTCCCTGCACTTGGTCACATACCTGAGATAGGACCTTCCCTGCACCTGGTCACATACCTGAGATAGGACCTTCCCTGCACTTGGTCACATACCTGAGATAGGACCTTCCCTGCACTTGGTCACATACCTGAGATAGGACCTTCCCTGCACTTGGTCACATACCTGAGATAGGACCTTCCCTGCACTTGGTCACATACCTGAGATAGGACCTTCCCTGCACTTGGTCACATACCTGAGATAGGACCTTCCCTGCACTTGGTCACATACCTGAGATAGGACCTTCCCTGCACTTGGTCACATACCTGAGATAGGACCTTCCCTGCACTTGGTCACATACCTGAGATAGGACCTTCCCTGCACTTGGTCACATACCTGAGATAGGACCTTCCCTGCACTTGGTCACATACCTGAGATAGGACCTTCCCTGCACTTGGTCACATACCTGAGATAGGACCTTCCCTGCACTTGGTCACATACCTGAGATAGGACCTTCCCTGCACTTGGTCACATACCTGAGATAGGACCTTCCCTGCACTTGGTCACATACCTGAGATAGGACCTTCCCTGCACTTGGTCACATACCTGAGATAGGACCTTCCCTGCACTTGGTCACATACCTGAGATAGGACCTTCCCTGCACTTGGTCACATACCTGAGATAGGACCTTCCCTGCACTTGGTCACATACCTGAGATAGGACCTTCCCTGCACTTGGTCACATACCTGAGATAGGACCTTCCCTGCACTTGGTCACATACCTGAGATAGGACCGTCCCTGCACTTGGTCACATACCAACAATGAACAAACAGGCTGCTCTTTGTGCAGCTTGGGGATTTTTGTTATGACACACACACACACGGAATTAGGAAGAAAATCTGAAATTCATTAAAGCGAGCAGTCAGGGTGTTGAGTGTTGGTGTGTGTCCAGGTGGAGGGATGATCTTATCCCATTTCACAGCTGGACCAAGAGCACGTTATTATGTACCTACGAATCTAAACGCAACAAACGGCTGCGATTCACACGAACTCTAGCGATGGCTTTTGACTGTTCAGAGGAACTGGCGAAAGGCATAACCGTCGTCTGCTACGAGAAGCACGACCTTTTCGTGACCCCACTTTCGGGCTTTTTTTTTTTACTTAAAGGTGTGTGTTCAGAGAAACTGGCGATAGGCATAACCGTCGTCTGCTACGAGAGCCACGACCTTGCGACCCCACTGTCGGGTTTTTTTTCTCAAACTTACAAAACTTCGAATTGTACTGATCTTGTCTTGATGAAAAAAGAATTCTTTTGTGATTTAAGAATGTTTGTGTAACAAGCTGTCAATTTATTATATAGATTTTAAAAGTTAGGTCTAGCGCCAAAACGCACCGTCCAATTGTCTGATCAGAAAATCCGCAAAATTAATTCTTTGAAAATTGCTCGCTCTTTACGTGGGACACCTAGGATGTTCTCAAGTGGTAAGTGTTTAAACGAAAGGGTGTTTGTACTGTGTGTAAAAGCCTGACAGTATAATTATGTGATGGTTTACGGGAGGCGTACTGTGCCTTTAACATGCAGTAAGGGTTTCATGACCTGAAGACATGTACCTAGTATAATGGACCCTACCCAATTGTCCAGGTCACTGTCGTGTTTTTTGTATACGCAACTAAACTCGGAGGCAAAAGAAACGCAAATAAAGGATGCGTTAATTAAACCTTTATGGACTTGAAACAAAAAGAAAAGCATGATACTACCGTGTTCTGCACGTGTTGTTTTAGCGGTCTTATCTTGTCAGAACCGTGTTTGCCGTTATCTGTGTCACACGCGAGGTCTTGTTGACGGGGATCCCAAACCGTCATGGGGACAACTTTCAGCACGTACATAATGTGGAAAATCAGCTTTTCGTGTTCAGAGTGTTCAGGCAAAGCTGTACCGTACTCACAAAACTGTTACAACATTCATTTCTGCGACACAGGCGCGATGCCGAGACTATCACCAGAGAAGCGCCAACAGGCGATCGGAAGACTTGATGCCAGACAATCAGTTCAGCAAGTTGCTAGGGCATTTGGAGTAAATGTCATCACGGTTTATCGCCTGCAGCAACGTTTTCATGCCACTAACAGTACCTGCGACTTACCAAGACGTGGTAGACCCCGGATAACAACAGCCCGAGAAGATCGCCGTCTTGTCCATCAACACCAGCGAGATCTATTCGAAACTGCCGATAACACAGCCCGTAACACAATCGGGGTACATGGACAACCCGTCAGTACCAGAACTGTACGCCGACGCCTTGGTGGGTAGAACCTGGTAAATCGGCGTCCTGCTCAACGTCCTGTCTTGACAGCTCAGCATCGCCTGGATCGTCTGGCCTGGGCCCAGCAGCATGCTCACTGGCGCCATCGGGACTGCGGGGTTAGGGTTAGGTGCGGAGGGTTCTTTTTCGCACGAGAAGCGCTTTTGCCTGGAACCGGGCGTGTCCGGATCTGGCGAAGACATGAACAGCGGTTTGCTAACAATAACATCCTGCAGCATGATCGATGGGGAGGTGCCAGCGTCATGATATGGGCCGCCATTGGTGTCAATCAGCGAGTGGCGCCTGTCGTCTTTCAGAACGTCGGCCAAGGTCGTGGGAATGGTGTCAATGCAGACCGCTACATCAATCAAGTCCTGCGTCCCTATGTGGTTCCATTTGTCCAGAGGTACCGGAACTGCCTGTTTCAGCAAGACAATGCCCGTCCCCATACTGCACGTGCTACCCAGGACTTCCTGCGTCACAACAACGTGAACCTTCTGCCTCATCCTGCTCTATCTCCGGATCTCAACCCAATCGAACACTTTTGGGACATCATGCAAAGAAGGATTAATGCCCTTGCCCGGAGACCCCGCACAGCAGCAGAACTGCGTGCTGCCGTGTCCCAGTTGTGGGCTCAGGCCCCTCAGCAGCAAATCAATGACCTCGTCCTCTCCATGTACCGGAGGTGCGTCGCAGTCATCAACGCCCAGGGAGCAGCAACACGCTTTTGACTTTCAACAGTCTTCAAACAGTGTTCAGGGGAACATGGCTCTCATCCCAATACACTTTTCCGTATGGTTTTTGTATCGGTCAACTCGTGTCCTTGATATTGTTAGAAAATCTACCAGCCGAGAGCTGTTTGGTTGTTGGCGATTTCAACAGCCACTCAACTTGTTGGGGCTACGAGGAGACGGACAGAAGAGGAGAGGAAGTGGAGGACTGGCAGATCGACGCTCAAATGATACTGCTGAACGATCCAGAAGACCCACCCACCTTCTTCTCACGCAGGTGGCTGTCGACTTCCACCCCAGACCTTGCCTTTGCAACTGATGACCTCTCCAAGAAAACCACAAGAGGGATACTGAGCCAGTTAGGAGGCAGCGACCACCGGCCAGTGAAGCTGGCCATCAACTTGCAGTACAGGCCACAGAACAGTACAACGTTTCCAAGATGGAACTACAAGAAGGCAGACTGGAACATATTTGCGAGCCTCACAGACCTCTACACCAGGGGCCTGAAGACAGACGACCTGAACATCAACCGGGTCACCAGGAACTTCAACCAGGCCATCCTAAAAGCAGCTTCAGAAACAATCCCACGGGGCGCACGCAAGAACTACAGGCCCTACTGGACGGAAGAGCTTCAGGAGCTTGAGGATGAAGTCAGCAGTATCAGAGAAGAAGTGGAGGAGAACCCCTCTGTTGACAACAACATCACCCTGAAAGCAGCCACTGCCAAGTACAGGAGAGCCTACCTCCAAGCAGCAAGATCAAGCTGGAGGGAGAAGACGGAGAAGCTGAACCTAGAAAGGGACGGCAACAAGCTGTGGAAGCTGACGAAAGCCATGAACGGCGAAGACACAAGAGCAGCGACAATCACCATCTCGCAGGGCCAAGAGTTGCTGACAGGAAGAAAGGCTGCCAACCTTTTCATTGACAACTACGAGAAAGTCAGCAACATCACTGTACCAGAAGAAAGAAGAGCAGAGATACAGGAGGAGAGAAGAACCTCCAATGAGCATCAGCCAGAGGAACACATGAACAAGCCGTTCAACCATCAGGAGCTGGCAGATGCCATGAAAGCCTTGCATGAAAGAAAGTCGCCAGGGCCAGACAAGATCACCAACGAGATGCTTCTACATTTAGGCACAAGGGCAAAAACACAGCTACTGAAGCTCTACAACAACAGCTGGAAGACTGGCCATGTCCCGCAAGTCTGGCGAGAAGCTGATATGGTCCCGATCCACAAGAAGGGCAAAGACCGAGCGAAGGTGGACTCATACAGACCCATCAGCCTCACTAGCTGCGTGGGCATACTCATGGAACGGCTGATCAACACCAGGCTCACTTGGCATCTGGAGAAGAACAACACCTTTTCTCCAGAACAGGCCGGCTTCAGGCAACATCGCTCGACCGAGGACCAGGTGGCATACATCGCCCAGAAGATCGAAGATGGCTACCAGGACAAGAAACACACCCTGACGATCTGGATTGACATGGAGAAGGCCTTTGACAAGATCTGGAAGGAAGGGCTGAAGCTGAAGAGTGGCGTGGCCGGATGTATGTTCCAGTGGATTTGCCAGTACTTGAACAACAGGAAAGCAAAACTCCATGTAAGCGGGCAGTACAGCCGGAAGAAGACGCTGAAAGACGGAGTCCCAAAGGGTGGAGTCCTCAGCCCCACCTTGTTCCTAGGCTTCATCAACGACATCGTCAAAGACCTCCCTCGAAATGTCCATGGAGCCATCTATGCGGACGATCTTGCACTCTGGTGCTCGGAAGAGCACATCACAACAGCAAACTACAGGATGCAAGAGGCGCTGAAAGTGCTTGAGGACTGGACAAAGAAGTGGCTCGTCAACATCAACACCAGGAAGACCACTTACACGATCTTTAGTCTGTCCCCGAAAGAACTGAAGGCCAACCTCAAGCTCTGCGGACAGACGCTGCAGGCTGACAACACCCCCACGTACCTTGGCGTGACCTTTGACAGGCGACTCACATGGAAACAGCAGACAGAGAAAGTCGAAGCCAGAGCCAAGCTAAGGTTAGCACTAATGAAAAAGCTAACTGGCACAACGTGGGGCGCAGATGCAGCAATCCTCAAGAAGATGTACGTGAGCAGCGTCAGACCAGTACTTGAGTACGGAGTGACGGCATGGGGCACAGCAGCCAAGTCAAATTTTGACAGAGTCAGCAAGGTGCAGAACCAGGCGGCCAGAATCATCACTGGCGCCATGCGGTCAACCCCTATCCAAGAGCTGGAAAACATCATGGGCCTTGAGCCCATGGAAGACAGAAGGGACACCAAACTCCTCACCCAGGCAGCCAAATTCAAACGACTGCCAACTCACCCCATGAAAGACAGACGAGGGTGTTGGAAAGGAGACACCAAGATATCCTGGACCAACAACCCAAAGATATCCCCCAAAGATATCCCCCAATACCTTGAAAACCCAAGCTGGAGTGATGAAGGAAGACCCCAGATACGCTGCAGTATTCCTGGCGTTGGCAAGGAAGACTCCCACAGCTGTGCTGAACTGAAGTCTCTCACCATTGAACACATCCACAACTCCTACCCCCAACGCCAATGGACTCATGTATACACTGACGGATCTGCCGACCAGGCTGTCAGAAGTGGTGGTGCCGGAATCTACATAAAGTACCCAGGAGGTCGAGAAGAAGAACACATCTCCCTCGCTACCGGCCTCTACTCCACCAACTTCAAGGCTGAAGCAGTAGCGCTCCAGACAGGTGCAGCCCACATTGAGCACAGTCCACTCTCCTCCAACAACGTTGTGTTCTTCAGCGACGCAAAGTCAGTCCTGCAGGTCTTAGACACTGCCAGAGACAAAGAACTGTATGACCTGTCATCCGCCTTGACCTTCCTGTGCAGAGCCCACACAGTCGTGCTGCAATGGGTCCCCTCTCACTGCAACATACTAGGCAACGAAGCCGCAGATACTTTGGCAAAGGAGGGCACTACGAAGGACCAGAATGACAGATCAACCACCTTCAAAGAAACCAAGACCATCATCAAGGCCAAGCAACACAAAAAGTGGTTGCAGCAGCACCCACACTACAACAAAAACGACGCCTTTCACCTGCTCACAAGGTCTGAGCAGGTCCTCATATTCAGGCTGAGGACAGGCCACAACCGAATGAACCACCACCTTTTCACCAAGTTCAGAATTGGCCAGTCAGACCAGTGCCCTTGTCAAACAGGCAGCATGACAACGGAACACCTGCTGCAGACTTGCCCACTACACGATGGCCTCAGGAGCCAGATCTGGGCGGAGGCGACCACGGTGCAAGGGAAGCTCTATGGCAGTCTGGACGACCTACAGCGCACGGCAACATTTGCGCGGGGAACCGGCGTTTCCATCTGAGTGATCGACAAGAAGAAGACGAAGAAGATATTGTTAACCCGAAAGAATTAATTCGACATCAAAATTCATGGGTAACCCATTTTCACTGCAGCATTTGCGTTTCTTTTGCCTCTGAGTATACTTTCGAATGTTCATTATTGACATAGTTGCACGATTCACTTTCTATTCGGTGTTTATACATCCACCAACACTCAGTGTTCAGTTCTTGAAGACATGCATACAATTCCAATACATGAAATGCGCATTTTCCTGATTGTTTGCTATGCTAAACTTATACAGACGGAGATCATTAAGAAACTTACACATCAGGATCATCACGGCCGCTTTGCACAATCCATTTCACACGTTGTGGTGACTAGCACGTTTGTCGTTAAAGGTACATTCGATGACGTAACACGTACACGTTCTTTAAAAACAATTGAAGAATAATACCCCCCTCCCCACGCCTCTTCTGTACGTTACGTGGTGAAGTGTGTGGGTGGGGGGGTGCGTGTGTGGGTGTGTATGACTCATGATATGTTAAATATAATCCTCCATCAGCACCCTCCTTACCGTGTAAACAGTTCGGTTCACCGTCTCAGATCTGGTCAGGCCTTTACATGAGATAAAACCATCCCTCCACTTGGTCACATACCAACAATGAACAGCCAGGGCACTCTTTATGCACGTTGGGGATTTTTTATGAATCAATTGTGTAAAAGCCACAAGGAAGAAAATCTTAAATGAAATCATCCAACAATCCCAACTGACCACAGCAAGCAGTCAGGGTGTTGAGTGTTGGTGTGTGACCAGGTGGAGGGATGGACTTATCCCGTGTAAATGCCTGGCTAGATATGAGGCGGTGAGCCCAACTGTTTACACGAAAAGAAAGGTGCATCAAAGAAAAACTGCATGAGTTGGTATTTATTTATTGCATGATATTCATATTCTGTATATCTGAGTAATAATCATCCTTTTTTCCGTTTCAGTCAGGAAGAGAGAAACTGCGAGACAGTTGGTGGGTAAGTTTATGCTTCAAACGCCAGGCATACGTAACATCGTCTGTTTAAAGTCACAACCACACATCTCAATTTTAGCCATTTTGAGTAATGCTCGATTGAAATGTTCAGCCACACACCAAAATTCCAGTTTTTCAAATAAATACACAAGATTCCGCACATTGGTAGATATTTGTGCATTTTTATTACTGATACAGTTTTTTTGTGAAAATGTGTACAAGAAAGATGCACAATATACATTTAAAACTTATATTTGGTTCTGGTTCTGAGAAGACAGCATGAACAATGAGTTGTTGTTATGCCACAAGCAAACACCTCCCCGTTGTAGGGTTGTGGCTTTCCTGTGAGCAGCCAGCTGAGATCAGGCTGTTATGCCACAAGCAAGTATCTCCCCGTTGTAGGGTTGTGGCTTTCCTGTGAGCAGCCAGCTGAGATCAGGCTGTTATGCCACAAGCAAGTATCTCCCCGTTGTAGGGTTGTGGCTTTCCTGTGAGCACCCAGCTGAGATCAGGCTGTTATGCTACAAGCAAATACCTCCCCGTTGTAGGGTTCTGCTTTTCTGTGAGCACCCAGCTGAGATCAGTCAGTCAGGCCACAACCAAGTATCTCCCCGTTGTAGGGTTGTGGCTTTCTGTGAGCACCCATCTGAGATCAGTCAGTCAGGCCACAACCAAGTATCTCCCCGTTGTAGGGTTGTGGCTTTCAGAATTGTATCTCACTGGTTTCTGGTAAATAGGATACTGGTGTAGAGAAATATGATTGTGGTATGAGCAGAATACTGATTAATTTGGGGGTGGTAACAACAACATTACAATGAGTCGATGAAGGCTTGTGGGCTTTATATTTCATTTCCACGGACTGTCATTGACAGCGTCAGAACCTAACACGAGACAGTTGCAGGGTTATGGTTGCAAACTTTACTTTGATTATAAGCAACTTTTGGGGCAATAACCAAGCACTGGCTTTGGGGTAACCCTTCGGTTTTTGTGTAGGGTTCAAAATATCAAACCGTTTCGGTACTCAACTTGTGAAACCTATTATTCCAAGTATTTGCACTCCCAAGACAACATTCATACCTGACATTCACAATGTATTCAGACATTATAACAAAATCTGGTAAGGGTTCTGGTTGTAAACTGTGTACCAGTGTTTGCGCATTAATAGCATGCTGTTAGTACATGTTTTGTCAGTATGTACAGTAATAATCTAAAGTGGTCAGTAAATACAAACAGGTGAAAAAAATGACCGCTTACCTGGATACACACTGATTATCCGATGTCACTCACAGTTATTTTGCAGGAAGAAAACATGTCAAATATATGGCACAAGACAATATGATTCCGAAAGTTTAACTGACGTTAATTTGAAATCAAGTAGTTCACAGATAGAAATTCAAGTTCAATTGACACAAAATGTGTTTGGCATTGAGGGTGAGATGTCCACAATACTCTGGTGTCGACGGCTTGAAAATATTTTCACCCTTCTTTTGCTGTAGTCTGCAAGTACCAAGGGCAAGAGCTCATTGCGGCACGGTTGGCCTAGTGGTAAGGCGTCCGCCCCGTGATCGGGAGGTCGTGGGTTCGAACCCCGGCCGGGTCATGCCTAAGACTTTAAAATTGGCAATCTAGTGGCTGCTCCGCCTGGCGTCTGGCATTATGGGGTTAGTGCTAGGACTGGTTGGTCCGGCGTCAGAATAATGTGACTGGGTGAGACATGAAGCCTGTGCTGCGACTTCTGTCTTGTGTGTGGCGCACGTTATAAATTATGTCAAAGCAGCACCGCCCTGATGTGGCCCTTCGTGGTCGGCTGGGCGTTAAGCAAAAACAAACAAACAAAGAGGTCATTGGCTGCTGTGTTCCAAACACCACCTTCCTACATGGCATAAATCTGTGCGAGGGCTTCGTCAGTCATAGTGCAGGTGAAGAAGCTGATGTCATGTTGAATGTTTCGCCTGAGGTGCTGACACAGAGCTGCCCTCAAGGAAACAGTATCATGGGGTTGCAGATGCAGAGACGCTGCTTTGAAGAAACAGTTCCCGTCTGCGTAAACAGGGCACTTTTCCATCCCATTGTTGGTCAGATGGCGATTAAGACGCTTGTTGTGAAGACGGACCTTGTAGTGAGTGTTGGCTGTGACTCTCTCCAATTGCAGCAGCAAGCCCCTCGTTATCGCCACCTGTACATAAAGAATTAAATTAATCTTTAAATTCCAGCTGGAATAATGCAAGCAAGCAAGTTCTGTCATTCACTGCTGGACAAAACAAGCTGTATTAACAAATATGTGCTCTTCGTCATCTTTTCTGCTGCTTGGTCAACTTTACCACAATAAATAAAATGCTTGCACATAAACAATACCTGTATTCCATCTGTTATTGTTGAAACAAATTACTGATAATTATATATGTTTAGCTCCCCAAACAAAAATGTTAATTTGGCGTAAATTAAAGCACCTTCTGAGAAATACGCCTTTGAAAAAAATGCAGCAATACCTGTACTTTGTGATGGCAAAGGGTCTGCAGTGTCAGTGATGATGTTGACAAAAATGTCCTCGTCACACTCTGACCATGTGTCCTCATCCATTGTTTTTTTAGGTAGGTTTAGCAAATGCCTGGCACAAAGAAAAACATCAAATAAAATAAAATCAAGGTTGGTTTGTGTGTGTGTGTGTGTGTGTGTGTGTGTATGTGTGTGTGTGTGTGAAGAAAACAAGAAAAGCAATTGTCTTAAACCTGAATATCTGAGAGAGAAAGTAAATATTTTCCCTGGGTAAGATACTCAGCTGGCAGTCATCAATTCCTTTTGAATTAGGATAGACAAACAGGAGTGAGAGAGAGAGAGAGAGAGAGAGAGAGAGAGAGAGAGAGAGAGAGATAGTGAAAGAGAGAGAGAGAGAGAATGAGAAAGAGTGGGAGAGGGAGAGAGAGATAGATAGTGAGAGAGAAAGAGTGGGAGGGAGAGAGAGAGAGAAAGAGAGAGAGAGAGATAGTGAGAGATCGAGAGAGAAAGAGAGGGAGAGAGAGAGATAGATAGTGAGAGAGAAAGAGAGAGAGATAGTGAGAGAAAGAGAGAGATAGTGAGAGAGAGAGAGAAAGAGTGAGAAAGAGTGAGAGAGGGAGAGAGAAGTGTCAATCAAAAACAGATATACATCTCCTTTCTGGAAGTTTCATGTTTTTACCATTTAATACACTGACACTGACAGACATTAATTTAAAATAGCCCACCCTGATATGGCCCTTAGTGGTCGGCTGGGCGTTAAGCAAACAAACAAACAGATTTAAAATAGCATTTCAGTAAAGTAAGTGTAACATTACTTGACAAAAAGGTTCCTACACAAGTGCAAAGTGTATAGGATTGATCACCGCTCTTCATCGGGTGAGAAATGAAATAGACTATTAATCAATCATTACATTGTTTCTAGGCTAGACATCACAATGTGAACATTTCACATGTCAACCATAATGATTACTAACTGACACGTGTACTGACAGTATCAACACTTTTATCAACATTTAACTGAAGTTAACATTCATTTAACTGATACTTACCACAAGAAGAAGTGTAAATCTGAAGTTTCTCCACAATAGTCCAACAATCCCAACTGACCACAGCAAGCAGTCAGGGTGTTGAGTGTTGGTGTGTGACCAGGTGGAGGGATGGACTTATCCCGTGTAAATGCCTGGCTAGATATGAGGCGGTGAGCCCAACTGTTTACACGAAAAGAAAGGTGCATCAAAGAAAAACTGCATGAGTTGGTATTTATTTATTGCATGATATTCATATTCTGTATATCTGAGTAATAATCATCCTTTTTTCCGTTTCAGTCAGGAAGAGAGGAACTGCGAGACAGTTGGTGGGTAAGTTTATGCTTCAAACGCCAGGCATACGTAACATAGTTTTAATGAATAGTTACGAACTGTGAGAGAAAGCAGAAAATGTGCCTCTACTTGACCTCTCAAGTGTGATGGTCAATCGGCACACCCCTTCCCGTGTGGCCCAACGGCTCATACCTGACCAGGCTTATACCTGGGATAAGACGTACCATCCCTCCACTTGGTCACATACAGACCAGCAGCCTTGGTACTCTTTGTACAAATTGTTATTTTTGTAAGAACTAATCTTGTTAAAGCCACTAGTGAACCAAACTGTTAACACGGAAGGAAGGGTGGCTAAAACTGCATGATTTGATCTTTGTTGTTTGCATGATATTCATATTATATGTCTGAATAACAATTTATTTTTTCTTCCAGGGGGAAATAAAATCATCGACCCTATGTGTGTGTGTGTACGTGTGTGTGTGTGTGTGTGTGTGCGCGCGCGCGCGCGTGTGTGTGTGTATGTGTGTGTGTGTGTGTGTATGTGTGTGAGAAAAATGTGCGTGTGTGTGTGCTTGTGTGTGTGTATGTGTGTGGAAAAAAAAATAGAGTGTGTGTGTGTGTGTGTGTGTATGTGTGTGTGTGTGTGTGTGTGTGTGTGTGTGTGTGTGAGAGAAGAAGAGAGCTATAGATAGATAGTGTGTATGTGTGTGAGAGAGAGAGAAGTTTGTGTGTGTGTGTGTGTGTGTGTGTCTGTGTGTGTCTGTGTGTGAATGCGCATGTGTGTGTATGTACCCATTTTTCCACAGGTTTGGTTGCCTAAATCACCATAAGGCAACCATCCACACGTGGATGGCAACCTAAACTCTGGATGGCAACCTAATTGTGTGGATGGTCGCTTTATTTAACACCGTTAAATTGACTTTTTTGACGGAAAGAATCTCATAACAATGTTCAAAATGACATTCTTTCCGTCCTCTGTGGATGGTCGCTTCATTTAACACCGTTAAATTGACTTTTTTGACGGAAAGAATGTCATAACAATGTTCAAAATGACATTCTTTCCGTCCTCTATAGGCGACGAAATAGGTCAAATTTTGTGCATTTTTTAGAGCAAAATTCTTCGATGCCGGAGCGAGTACTGCACCCAGTGCTGTTGTAGTGCAAGTGCACTAGAAAGGCACTGCACCCAGTGCCGCCTCTTAGGTAACCATCCACACTTTAGGTGTGTGTGTGTGTATACTGTGTGTGTGCTCTCTTAAAAAACATGTTAAAAGAAAAATATTCAGTCTTCCATGTAGGTACATATTGCTACACGAGAATCGTGCCCAGTGTCACAAAGATGTTCTAATTGGTATAATAAGATGGGTGAAAGTTATGTCAACGAAGTAACACGTAACACTCTTGGCCTGTCAAATGTGATCGTCAATCGACACACTCCTTCCCGTGTAAACAGCTTGGCTCACCGCCTCACATCTGGCCAGGCTTTTACATACCTGAGATAGGACCTTCCCTGCACTTGGTCACATACCTGAGATAGGACCTTCCCTGCACTTGGTCACATACCTGAGATAGGACCTTCCCTGCACTTGGTCACATACCTGAGATAGGACCTTCCCTGCACTTGGTCACATACCTGAGATAGGACCTTCCCTGCACTTGGTCACATACCTGAGATAGGACCTTCCCTGCACTTGGTCACATACCTGAGATAGGACCTTCCCTGCACTTGGTCACATACCTGAGATAGGACCTTCCCTGCACTTGGTCACATACCTGAGATAGGACCTTCCCTTCACTTGGTCACATACCTGAGATAGGACCTTCCCTGCACTTGGTCACATACCTGAGATAGGACCTTCCCTGCACTTGGTCACATACCTGAGATAGGACCTTCCCTTCACTTGGTCACATAGCAACAATGAACAAACAGGCTGCTCTTTGTGCAGCTTGGGGATTTTTGTTATGACACACACACACACGGAATTAGGAAGAAAATCTGAAATTCATTAAAGCGAGCAGTCAGGGTGTTGAGTGTTGGTGTGTGTCCAGGTGGAGGGATGATCTTATCCCATTTCACAGCTGGACCAAGAGCACGTTATTATGTACCTACGAATCTAAACGCAACAAACGGCTGCGATTCACACGAACTCTAGCGATGGCTTTTGACTGTTCAGAGGAACTGGCGAAAGGCATAACCGTCGTCTGCTACGAGAAGCACGACCTTTTCGTGACCCCACTTTCGGGCTTTTTTTTTTTTACTTAAAGGTGTGTGTTCAGAGAAACTGGCGATAGGCATAACCGTCGTCTGCTACGAGAGCCACGACCTTGCGACCCCACTTTCGGGCTTTTTTTTCTCAAACTTACAAAACTTCGAATTGTACTGATCTTGTCTTGATGAAAAAAGAATTCTTTTGTGATTTAAGAATGTTTGTGTAACAAGCTGTCAATTTATTATATAGATTTTAAAAGTTAGGTCTAGCGCCAAAACGCACCGTCCGATTGTCTGATCAGAAAATCCTCAAAATTAATTCTTTGAAAATTGCTCGCTCTTTACGTGGGACACCTAGGATGTTCTCAAGTGGTAAGTGTTTAAACGAAAGGGTGTTTGTACTGTGTGTAAAAGCCTGACAGTATAATTATGTGATGGTTTACGGGAGGCGTACTGTGCCTTTAACATGCAGTAAGGGTTTCATGACCTGAAGACATGTACCTAGTATAATGGACCCTACCCAATTGTCAAGGTCACTGTCGTGTTTTTTGTATACGCAACTAAACTCGGAGGCAAAAGAAACGCAAATAAAGGATGCGTTAATTAAACCTTTATGGACTTGAAACAAAAAGAAAAGCATGATACTACCGTGTTCTGCACGTGTTGTTTTAGCGGTCTTATCTTGTCAGAACCGTGTTTGCCGTTATCTGTGTCACACGCGAGGTCTTGTTGACGGGGATCCCAAACCGCCATGGGGACAACTTTCAGCACGTACAAAATGTGGAAAATCAGCTTTTCGTGTTCAGAGTGTTCAGGCAAAGCTGTACCGTACTCACAAAACTGTTACAACATTCATTTCTGCGACACAGGCGCGATGCCGAGACTATCACCAGAGAAGCGCCAACAGGCGATCGGAAGACTTGATGCCAGACAATCAGTTCAGCAAGTTGCTAGGGCATTTGGAGTAAATGTCATCACGGTTTATCGCCTGCAGCAACGTTTTCATGCCACTAACAGTACCTGCGACTTACCAAGACGTGGTAGAACCCGGATAACAACAGCCCGAGAAGATCGCCGTCTTGTCCATCAACACCAGCGAGATCTATTCGAAACTGCCGATAACACAGCCCGTAACACAATCGGGGTACATGGACAACCCGTCAGTACCAGAACTGTACGCCGACGCCTTGGTGGGTAGAACCTGGTAAATCGGCGTCCTGCTCAACGTCCTGTCTTGACAGCTCAGCATCGCCTGGATCGTCTGGCCTGGGCCCAGCAGCATGCTCACTGGCGCCATCGGGACTGCGGGGTTAGGGTTAGGTGCGGAGGGTTCTTTTTCGCACGAGAAGCGCTTTTGCCTGGAACCGGGCGTGTCCGGATCTGGCGAAGACATGAACAGCGGTTTGCTAACAATAACATCCTGCAGCATGATCGATGGGGAGGTGCCAGCGTCATGATATGGGCCGCCATTGGTGTCAATCAGCGAGTGGCGCCTGTCGTCTTTCAGAACGTCGGCCAAGGTCGTGGGAATGGTGTCAATGCAGACCGCTACATCAATCAAGTCCTGCGTCCCTATGTGGTTCCATTTGTCCAGAGGTACCGGAACTGCCTGTTTCAGCAAGACAATGCCCGTCCCCATACTGCACGTGCTACCCAGGACTTCCTGCGTCACAACAACGTGAACCTTCTGCCTCATCCTGCTCTATCTCCGGATCTCAACCCAATCGAACACTTTTGGGACATCATGCAAAGAAGGATTAATGCCCTTGCCCGGAGATCCCGCACAGCAGCAGAACTGCGTGCTGCCGTGTCCCAGTTGTGGGCTCAGGTCCCTCAGCAGCAAATCAATGACCTCGTCCTCTCCATGTACCGGAGGTGCGTCGCAGTCATCAACGCCCAGAGAGCAGCAACACGCTTTTGACTTTCAACAGTCTTCAAACAGTGTTCAGGGGAACATGGCTCTCATCCCAATACACTTTTCCGTATGGTTTTTGTATCGGTCAACTCGTGTCCTTGATATTGTTAGAAAGTCTACCAGCCGAGAGCTGTTTGGTTGTTGGCGATTTCAACAGCCACTCAACTTGTTGGGGCTACGAGGAGACGGACAGAAGAGGAGAGGAAGTGGAGGACTGGCAGATCGACGCTCAAATGATACTGCTGAACGATCCAGAAGACCCACCCACCTTCTTCTCACGCAGGTGGCTGTCGACTTCCACCCCAGACCTTGCCTTTGCAACTGATGACCTCTCCAAGAAAACCACAAGAGGGATACTGAGCCAGTTAGGAGGCAGCGACCACCGGCCAGTGAAGCTGGCCATCAACTTGCAGTACAGGCCACAGAACAGTACAACGTTTCCAAGATGGAACTACAAGAAGGCAGACTGGAACATATTTGCGAGCCTCACAGACCTCTACACCAGGGGCCTGAAGACAGACGACCTGAACATCAACCGGGTCACCAGGAACTTCAACCAGGCCATCCTGAAAGCAGCTTCAGAAACAATCCCACGGGGCGCACGCAAGAACTACAGGCCCTACTGGACGGAAGAGCTTCAGGAGCTTGAGGATGAAGTCAGCAGTATCAGAGAAGAAGTGGAGGAGAACCCCTCTGTTGACAACAACATCACCCTGAAAGCAGCCACTGCCAAGTACAGGAGAGCCTACCTCCAAGCAGCAAGATCAAGCTGGAGGGAGAAGACGGAGAAGCTGAACCTAGAAAGGGACGGCAACAAGCTGTGGAAGCTGACGAAAGCCATGAACGGCGAAGACACAAGAGCAGCGACAATCACCATCTCGCAGGGCCAAGAGTTGCTGACAGGAAGAAAGGCTGCCAACCTTTTCATTGACAACTACGAGAAAGTCAGCAACATCACTGTACCAGAAGAAAGAAGAGCAGAGATACAGGAGGAGAGAAGAACCTCCAATGAGCATCAGCCAGAGGAACACATGAACAAGCCGTTCAACCATCAGGAGCTGGCAGATGCCATGAAAGCCTTGCATGAAAGAAAGTCGCCAGGGCCAGACAAGATCACCAACGAGATGCTTCTACATTTAGGCACAAGGGCAAAAACACAGCTACTGAAGCTCTACAACAACAGCTGGAAGACTGGCCATGTCCCGCAAGTCTGGCGAGAAGCTGATATGGTCCCGATCCACAAGAAGGGCAAAGACCGAGCGAAGGTGGACTCATACAGACCCATCAGCCTCACTAGCTGCGTGGGCAAACTCATGGAACGGCTGATCAACACCAGGCTCACTTGGCATCTGGAGAAGAACAGCACCTTTTCTCCAGAACAGGCCGGCGTCAGGCAACATCGCTCGACCGAGGACCAGGTGGCATACATCGCCCAGAAGATCGAAGATGGCTACCAGGACAAGAAACACACCCTGACGATCTGGATTGACATGGAGAAGGCCTTTGACAAGATCTGGAAGGAAGGGCTGAAGCTGAAGAGTGGCGTGGCCGGATGTATGTTCCAGTGGATTTGCCAGTACTTGAACAACAGGAAAGCAAACGTCCATGTAAGCGGGCAGTACAGCCGGAAGAAGACGCTGAAAGACGGAGTCCCAAAGGGTGGAGTCCTCAGCCCCACCTTGTTCTTAGTCTTCATCAACGACATCGTCAAAGGCCTCCCTCGAAATGTCCATGGAGCCATCTATGCGGACGATCTTGCACTCTGGTGCTCGGAAGAGCACATCACAACAGCAAACTACAGGATGCAAGAGGCGCTGAAAGTGCTTGAGGACTGGACAAAGAAGTGGCTCGTCAACATCAACACCAGGAAGACCACTTACACGATCTTTAGTCTGTCCCCGAAAGAACTGAAGGCCAACCTCAAGCTCTGCGGACAGACGCTGCAGGCTGACAACACCCCCACGTACCTTGGCGTGACCTTTGACAGGCGACTCACATGGAAACAGCAGACAGAGAAAGTCGAAGCCAGAGCCAAGCTAAGGTTAGCACTAATGAAAAAGCTAACTGGCACAACGTGGGGCGCAGATGCAGCAATCCTCAAGAAGATGTACGTGAGCAGCGTCAGACCAGTACTTGAGTACGGAGTGACGGCATGGGGCACAGCAGCCAAGTCAAATTTTGACAGAGTCAGCAAGGTGCAGAACCAGGCGGCCAGAATCATCACTGGCGCCATGCGGTCAACCCCTATCCAAGAGCTGGAAAACATCATGGGCCTTGAGCCCATGGAAGACAGAAGGGACACCAAACTCCTCACCCAGGCAGCCAAATTCAAACGACTGCCAACTCACCCCATGAAAGACAGACGAGGGTGTTGGAAAGGAGACACCAAGATATCCTGGACCAACAACCCAAAGATATCCCCCAAAGATATCCCCCAATACCTTGAAAACCCAAGCTGGAGTGATGAAGGAAGACCCCAGATACGCTGCAGTATTCCTGGCGTTGGCAAGGAAGACTCCCACAGCTGTGCTGAACTGAAGTCTCTCACCATTGAACACATCCACAACTCCTACCCCCAACGCCAATGGACTCATGTATACACTGACGGATCTGCCGACCAGGCTGTCAGAAGTGGTGGTGCCGGAATCTACATAAAGTACCCAGGAGGTCGAGAAGAAGAACACATCTCCCTCGCTACCGGCCTCTACTCCACCAACTTCAAGGCTGAAGCAGTAGCGCTCCAGACAGGTGCAGCCCACATTGAGCACAGTCCACTCTCCTCCAACAACGTTGTGTTCTTCAGCGACGCAAAGTCAGTCCTGCAGGTCTTAGACACTGCCAGAGACAAAGAACTGTATGACCTGTCATCCGCCTTGACCTTCCTGTGCAGAGCCCACACAGTCGTGCTGCAATGGGTCCCCTCTCACTGCAACATACTAGGCAACGAAGCCGCAGATACTCTGGCAAAGGAGGGCACTACGAAGGACCAGAATGACAGATCAACCACCTTCAAAGAAACCAAGACCATCATCAAGGCCAAGCAACACAAAAAGTGGTTGCAGCAGCACCCACACTACAACAAAAACGACGCCTTTCACCTGCTCACAAGGTCTGAGCAGGTCCTCATATTCAGGCTGAGGACAGGCCACAACCGAATGAACCACCACCTTTTCACCAAGTTCAGAATTGGCCAGTCAGACCAGTGCCCTTGTCAAACAGGCAGCATGACAACGGAACACCTGCTGCAGACTTGCACACTACACGATGGCCTCAGGAGCCAGATCTGGGCGGAGGCGACCACGGTGCAAGGGAAGCTCTATGGCAGTCTGGACGACCTACAGCGCACGGCAACATTTGCGCGGGGAACCGGCGTTTCCATCTGAGTGATCGACAAGAAGAAGACGAAGAAGATATTGTTAACCCGAAAGAATTAATTCGACATCAAAATTCATGGGTAACCCATTTTCACTGCAGCATTTGCGTTTCTTTTGCCTCTGAGTATACTTTCGAATGTTCATTATTGACATAGTTGCACGATTCACTTTCTATTCGGTGTTTATACATCCACCAACACTCAGTGTTCAGTTCTTGAAGACATGCATACAATTCCAATACATGAAATGCGCATTTTCCTGATTGTTTGCTATGCTAAACTTATACAGACGGAGATCATTAAGAAACTTACACATCAGGATCATCACGGCCGCTTTGCACAATCCATTTCACACGTTGTGGTGACTAGCACGTTTGTCGTTAAAGGTACATTCGATGACGTAACACGTACACGTTCTTTAAAAACAATTGAAGAATAATACCCCCCTCCCCACGCCTCTTCTGTACGTTACATGGTGAAGTGTGTGGGTGGGGGGGTGCGTGTGTGGGTGTGTATGACTCATGATATGTTAAATATAATCCTCCATCAGCACCCTCCTTACCGTGTAAACAGTTCGGTTCACCGTCTCAGATCTCGCCAGGCTTTTACATGAGATAAAACCATCCCTCCACTTGGTCACATACCAACAATGAACAGCCAGGGCACTCTTTATGCACGTTGGGGATTTTTTATGAATCAATTGTGTAAAAGCCACAAGGAAGAAAATCTTAAATGAAATCATCCAACAATCCCAACTGACCACAGCAAGCAGTCAGGGTGTTGAGTGTTGGTGTGTGACCAGGTGGAGGGATGGACTTATCCCGTGTAAATGCCTGGCTAGATATGAGGCGGTGAGCCCAACTGTTTACACGAAAAGAAAGGTGCATCAAAGAAAAACTGCATGAGTTGGTATTTATTTATTGCATGATATTCATATTCTGTATATCTGAGTAATAATCATCCTTTTTTCCGTTTCAGTCAGGAAGAGAGGAACTGCGAGACAGTTGGTGGGTAAGTTTATGCTTCAAACGCCAGGCATACGTAACATAGTTTTAATGAATAGTTACGAACTGTGAGAGAAAGCAGAAAATGTGCCTCTACTTGACCTCTCAAGTGTGATGGTCAATCGGCACACCCCTTCCCGTGTGGCCCAACGGCTCATACCTGACCAGGCTTATACCTGGGATAAGACGTACCATCCCTCCACTTGGTCACATACAGACCAGCAGCCTTGGTACTCTTTGTACAAATTGTTATTTTTGTAAGAACTAATCTTGTTAAAGCCACTAGTGAACCAAACTGTTAACACGGAAGGAAGGGTGGCTAAAACTGCATGATTTGATCTTTGTTGTTTGCATGATATTCATATTATATGTCTGAATAACAATTTATTTTTTCTTCCAGGGGGAAATAAAATCATCGAAGGAAGCAGAATCCAGACGCTTGGTAAGTTTATCCTTCAAACTCTAAGCATACATAACAGTTTAATGCATAGTTACGACCTATGAGAGGAAGCAATCAATGTTTCTGTTATGATTATCAGGCACTGAGACCTAACTGTTCCTCTCCCTGCAACTGTTGGGGAATAAATAAAGGTTTTACATTGCGTGCTACTGACTGGCAGCTGCCCACGCCAGCTTCCTGTGCGTAAGGGACTTTAGACGCTGTACAAATACATGCTCGAACATTAAATCTCAAATCACAAATGATCATATTGATTGATTGTACAGTTGTGGAGGTCACTGCTGTGTTAACGCAACTTGTACGCTTCTGAAACTGTTTTTAAATTGTCATTATTTAGAAAATTGCACGATTCACTTTGACTTAAAGGTATGCGTGAAGGTCTTCTTAAATCGGTGCGTATAAATCGACCCTATGTGTGTGTGTGTACGTGTGTGTGTGTGTGTGTGTGTGTGTGTGTGCGCGCGCGCGCGTGTGTGTGTGTATGTGTGTGTGTGTGTGTATGTGTGTGAGAAAAATGTGTGTGTGTGTGTGTGTGCTTGTGTGTGTGTATGTGTGTGGAAAAAAATAGAGAGTGTGTGTGTGTGTGTATGTGTGTGTGTGTGTGTGTGTGTGTGTGTGTGTGTGTGTGAGAGAAGAAGAGAGCTATAGATAGATAGTGTGTATGTGTGTGAGAGAGAGAGAAGTTTGTGTATGTGTGTGTGTGTGTGTGTGTGTGTGTCTGTGTGTGTCTGTGTGTGAATGCGCATGTGTGTGTATGTATACTGTGTGTGTGCTCTCTTAAAAAACATGTTAAAAGAAAAATATTCAGTCTTCCATGTAGGTACATATTGCTACACGAGAATCGTGCCCAGTGTCACAAAGATGTTCTAATTGGTATAATAAGATGGGTGAAAGTTATGTCAACGAAGTAACACGTAACACTCTTGGCCTGTCAAATGTGATCGTCAATCGACACACTCCTTCCCGTGTAAACAGCTTGGCTCACCGCCTCACATCTGGCCAGGCTTTTACATACCTGAGATAGGACCTTCCCTGCACTTGGTCACATACCTGAGATAGGACCTTCCCTGCACTTGGTCACATACCTGAGATAGGACCTTCCCTGCACCTGGTCACATACCTGAGATAGGACCTTCCCTGCACTTGGTCACATACCTGAGATAGGACCTTCCCTGCACCTGGTCACATACCTGAGATAGGACCTTCCCTGCACTTGGTCACATACCTGAGATAGGACCTTCCCTGCACTTGGTCACATACCTGAGATAGGACCTTCCCTGCACTTGGTCACATACCTGAGATAGGACCTTCCCTGCACTTGGTCACATACCTGAGATAGGACCTTCCCTGCACTTGGTCACCTACCTGAGATAGGACCTTCCCTGCACTTGGTCACATACCTGAGATAGGACCTTCCCTGCACTTGGTCACATACCTGAGATAGGACCTTCCCTGCACTTGGTCACATACCTGAGATAGGACCTTCCCTGCACTTGGTCACATACCTGAGATAGGACCTTCCCTGCACTTGGTCACATACCTGAGATAGGACCTTCCCTGCACTTGGTCACATACCTGAGATAGGACCTTCCCTGCACTTGGTCACATACCTGAGATAGGACCTTCCCTGCACTTGGTCACATACCTGAGATAGGACCTTCCCTGCACTTGGTCACATACCTGAGATAGGACCTTCCCTGCACTTGGTCACATACCTGAGATAGGACCTTCCCTGCACTTGGTCACATACCTGAGATAGGACCTTCCCTTCACTTGGTCACATAGCAACAATGAACAAACAGGCTGCTCTTTGTGCAGCTTGGGGATTTTTGTTATGACACACACACACACGGAATTAGGAAGAAAATCTGAAATTCATTAAAGCGAGCAGTCAGGGTGTTGAGTGTTGGTGTGTGTCCAGGCGGAGGGATGATCTTATCCCATTTCACAGCTGGACCAAGAGCACGTTATTATGTACCTACGAATCTAAACGCAACAAACGGCTGCGATTCACACGAACTCTAGCGATGGCTTTTGACTGTTCAGAGGAACTGGCGAAAGGCATAACCGTCGTCTGCTACGAGAAGCACGACCTTTTCGTGACCCCACTTTCGGGCTTTTTTTTTTACTTAAAGGTGTGTGTTCAGAGAAACTGGCGATAGGCATAACCGTCGTCTGCTACGAGAGCCACGACCTTGCGACCCCACTTTCGGGCTTTTTTTTCTCAAACTTACAAAACTTCGAATTGTACTGATCTTGTCTTGATGAAAAAAGAATTCTTTTGTGATTTAAGAATGTTTGTGTAACAAGCTGTCAATTTATTATATAGATTTTAAAAGTTAGGTCTAGCGCCAAAACGCACCGTCCGATTGTCTGATCAGAAAATCCTCAAAATTAATTCTTTGAAAATTGCTGGCTCTTTACGTGGGACACCTAGGATGTTCTCAAGTGGTAAGTGTTTAAACGAAAGGGTGTTTGTACTGTGTGTAAAAGCCTGACAGTATAATTATGTGATGGTTTACGGGAGGCGTACTGTGCCTTTAACATGCAGTAAGGGTTTCATGACCTGAAGACATGTACCTAGTATAATGGACCCTACCCAATTGTCAAGGTCACTGTCGTGTTTTTTGTATACGCAACTAAACTCGGAGGCAAAAGAAACGCAAATAAAGGATGCGTTAATTAAACCTTTATGGACTTGAAACAAAAAGAAAAGCATGATACTACCGTGTTCTGCACGTGTTGTTTTAGCGGTCTTATCTTGTCAGAACCGTGTTTGCCGTTATCTGTGTCACACGCGAGGTCTTGTTGACGGGGATCCCAAACCGCCATGGGGACAACTTTCAGCACGTACAAAATGTGGAAAATCAGCTTTTCGTGTTCAGAGTGTTCAGGCAAAGCTGTACCGTACTCACAAAACTGTTACAACATTCATTTCTGACAGGCGATCGGAAGACTTGATGCCAGACAATCAGTTCAGCAAGTTGCTAGGGCATTTGGAGTAAATGTCATCACGGTTTATCGCCTGCAGCAACGTTTTCATGCCACTAACAGTACCTGCGACTTACCAAGACGTGGTAGATCCCGGATAACAACAGCCCGAGAAGATCGCCGTCTTGTCCATCAACACCAGCGAGATCTATTCGAAACTGCCGATAACACAGCCCGTAACACAATCGGGGTACATGGACAACCCGTCAGTACCAGAACTGTACGCCGACGCCTTGGTGGGTAGAACCTGGTAAATCGGCGTCCTGCTCAACGTCCTGTCTTGACAGCTCAGCATCGCCTGGATCGTCTGGCCTGGGCCCAGCAGCATGCTCACTGGCGCCATCGGGACTGCGGGGTTAGGGTTAGGTGCGGAGGGTTCTTTTTCGCACGAGAAGCGCTTTTGCCTGGAACCGGGCGTGTCCGGATCTGGCGAAAACATAAACAGCGGTTTGCTAACAATAACATCCTGCAGCATGATCGATGGGGAGGTGCCAGCGTCATGATATGGGCCGCCATTGGTGTCAATCAGCGAGTGGCGCCTGTCGTCTTTCAGAACGTCGGCCAAGGTCGTGGGAATGGTGTCAATGCAGACCGCTACATCAATCAAGTCCTGCGTCCCTATGTGGTTCCATTTGTCCAGAGGTACCGGAACTGCCTGTTTCAGCAAGACAATGCCCGTCCCCATACTGCACGTGCTACCCAGGACTTCCTGCGTCACAACAACGTGAACCTTCTGCCTCATCCTGCTCTATCTCCGGATCTCAACCCAATCGAACACTTTTGGGACATCATGCAAAGAAGGATTAATGCCCTTGCCCGGAGATCCCGCACAGCAGCAGAACTGCGTGCTGCCGTGTCCCAGTTGTGGGCTCAGGTCCCTCAGCAGCAAATCAATGACCTCGTCCTCTCCATGTACCGGAGGTGCGTCGCAGTCATCAACGCCCAGGGAGCAGCAACACGCTTTTGACTTTCAACAGTCTTCAAACAGTGTTCAGGGGAACATGGCTCTTATCCCAATACACTTTTCCGTATGGTTTTTGTATCGGTCAACTCGTGTCCTTGATATAGTTAGAAAATCTACCAGCCGAGAGCTGTTTGGTTGTTGGCGATTTCAACAGCCACTCAACTTGTTGGGGCTACGAGGAGACGGACAGAAGAGGAGAGGAAGTGGAGGACTGGCAGATCGACGCTCAAATGATACTGCTGAACGATCCAGAAGACCCACCCACCTTCTTCTCACGCAGGTGGCTGTCGACTTCCACCCCAGACCTTGCCTTTGCAACTGATGACCTCTCCAAGAAAACCACAAGAGGGATACTGAGCCAGTTAGGAGGCAGCGACCACCGGCCAGTGAAGCTGGCCATCAACTTGCAGTACAGGCCACAGAACAGTACAACGTTTCCAAGATGGAACTACAAGAAGGCAGACTGGAACATATTTGCGAGCCTCACAGACCTCTACACCAGGGGCCTGAAGACAGACGACCTGAACATCAACCGGGTCACCAGGAACTTCAACCAGGCCATCCTAAAAGCAGCTTCAGAAACAATCCCACGGGGCGCACGCAAGAACTACAGGCCCTACTGGACGGAAGAGCTTCAGGAGCTTGAGGATGAAGTCAGCAGTATCAGAGAAGAAGTGGAGGAGAACCCCTCTGTTGACAACAACATCACCCTGAAAGCAGCCACTGCCAAGTACAGGAGAGCCTACCTCCAAGCAGCAAGATCAAGCTGGAGGGAGAAGACGGAGAAGCTGAACCTAGAAAGGGACGGCAACAAGCTGTGGAAGCTGACGAAAGCCATGAACGGCGAAGACACAAGAGCAGCGACAATCACCATCTCGCAGGGCCAAGAGTTGCTGACAGGAAGAAAGGCTGCCAACCTTTTCATTGACAACTACGAGAAAGTCAGCAACATCACTGTACCAGAAGAAAGAAGAGCAGAGATACAGGAGGAGAGAAGAACCTCCAATGAGCATCAGCCAGAGGAACACATGAACAAGCCGTTCAACCATCAGGAGCTGGCAGATGCCATGAAAGCCTTGCATGAAAGAAAGTCGCCAGGGCCAGACAAGATCACCAACGAGATGCTTCTACATTTAGGCACAAGGGCAAAAACACAGCTACTGAAGCTCTACAACAACAGCTGGAAGACTGGCCATGTCCCGCAAGTCTGGCGAGAAGCTGATATGGTCCCGATCCACAAGAAGGGCAAAGACCGAGCGAAGGTGGACTCATACAGACCCATCAGCCTCACTAGCTGCGTGGGCATACTCATGGAACGGCTGATCAACACCAGGCTCACTTGGCATCTGGAGAAGAACAACACCTTTTCTCCAGAACAGGCCGGCTTCAGGCAACATCGCTCGACCGAGGACCAGGTGGCATACATCGCCCAGAAGATCGAAGATGGCTACCAGGACAAGAAACACACCCTGACGATCTGGATTGACATGGAGAAGGCCTTTGACAAGATCTGGAAGGAAGGGCTGAAGCTGAAGAGTGGCGTGGCCGGATGTATGTTCCAGTGGATTTGCCAGTACTTGAACAACAGGAAAGCAAAACTCCATGTAAGCGGGCAGTACAGCCGGAAGAAGACGCTGAAAGACGGAGTCCCAAAGGGTGGAGTCCTCAGCCCCACCTTGTTCCTAGGCTTCATCAACGACATCGTCAAAGACCTCCCTCGAAATGTCCATGGAGCCATCTATGCGGACGATCTTGCACTCTGGTGCTCGGAAGAGCACATCACAACAGCAAACTACAGGATGCAAGAGGCGCTGAAAGTGCTTGAGGACTGGACAAAGAAGTGGCTCGTCAACATCAACACCAGGAAGACCACTTACACGATCTTTAGTCTGTCCCCGAAAGAACTGAAGGCCAACCTCAAGCTCTGCGGACAGACGCTGCAGGCTGACAACACCCCCACGTACCTTGGCGTGACCTTTGACAGGCGACTCACATGGAAACAGCAGACAGAGAAAGTCGAAGCCAGAGCCAAGCTAAGGTTAGCACTAATGAAAAAGCTAACTGGCACAACGTGGGGCGCAGATGCAGCAATCCTCAAGAAGATGTACGTGAGCAGCGTCAGACCAGTACTTGAGTACGGAGTGACGGCATGGGGCACAGCAGCCAAGTCAAATTTTGACAGAGTCAGCAAGGTGCAGAACCAGGCGGCCAGAATCATCACTGGCGCCATGCGGTCAACCCCTATCCAAGAGCTGGAAAACATCATGGGCCTTGAGCCCATGGAAGACAGAAGGGACACCAAACTCCTCACCCAGGCAGCCAAATTCAAACGACTGCCAACTCACCCCATGAAAGACAGACGAGGGTGTTGGAAAGGAGACACCAAGATATCCTGGACCAACAACCCAAAGATATCCCCCAAAGATATCCCCCAATACCTTGAAAACCCAAGCTGGAGTGATGAAGGAAGACCCCAGATACGCTGCAGTATTCCTGGCGTTGGCAAGGAAGACTCCCACAGCTGTGCTGAACTGAAGTCTCTCACCATTGAACACATCCACAACTCCTACCCCCAACGCCAATGGACTCATGTATACACTGACGGATCTGCCGACCAGGCTGTCAGAAGTGGTGGTGCCGGAATCTACATAAAGTACCCAGGAGGTCGAGAAGAAGAACACATCTCCCTCGCTACCGGCCTCTACTCCACCAACTTCAAGGCTGAAGCAGTAGCGCTCCAGACAGGTGCAGCCCACATTGAGCACAGTCCACTCTCCTCCAACAACGTTGTGTTCTTCAGCGACGCAAAGTCAGTCCTGCAGGTCTTAGACACTGCCAGAGACAAAGAACTGTATGACCTGTCATCCGCCTTGACCTTCCTGTGCAGAGCCCACACAGTCGTGCTGCAATGGGTCCCCTCTCACTGCAACATACTAGGCAACGAAGCCGCAGATACTTTGGCAAAGGAGGGCACTACGAAGGACCAGAATGACAGATCAACCACCTTCAAAGAAACCAAGACCATCATCAAGGCCAAGCAACACAAAAAGTGGTTGCAGCAGCACCCACACTACAACAAAAACGACGCCTTTCACCTGCTCACAAGATCTGAGCAGGTCCTCATATTCAGGCTGAGGACAGGCCACAACCGAATGAACCACCACCTTTTCACCAAGTTCAGAATTGGCCAGTCAGACCAGTGCCCTTGTCAAACAGGCAGCATGACAACGGAACACCTGCTGCAGACTTGCCCACTACACGATGGCCTCAGGAGCCAGATCTGGGCGGAGGCGACCACGGTGCAAGGGAAGCTCTATGGCAGTCTGGACGACCTACAGCGCACGGCAACATTTGCGCGGGGAACCGGCGTTTCCATCTGAGTGATCGACAAGAAGAAGACGAAGAAGATATTGTTAACCCGAAAGAATTAATTCGACATCAAAATTCATGGGTAACCCATTTTCACTGCAGCATTTGCGTTTCTTTTGCCTCTGAGTATACTTTCGAATGTTCATTATTGACATAGTTGCACGATTCACTTTCTATTCGGTGTTTATACATCCACCAACACTCAGTGTTCAGTTCTTGAAGACATGCATACAATTCCAATACATGAAATGCGCATTTTCCTGATTGTTTGCTATGCTAAACTTATACAGACGGAGATCATTAAGAAACTTACACATCAGGATCATCACGGCCGCTTTGCACAATCCATTTCACACGTTGTGGTGACTAGCACGTTTGTCGTTAAAGGTACATTCGATGACGTAACACGTACACGTTCTTTAAAAACAATTGAAGAATAATACCCCCCTCCCCACGCCTCTTCTGTACGTTACATGGTGAAGTGTGTGGGTGGGGGGGGGGGTGCGTGCGTGGGTGTGTATGACTCATGATATGTTAAATATAATCCTCCATCAGCACCCTCCTTACCGTGTAAACAGTTCGGTTCACCGTCTCAGATCTCGCCAGGC
>NC_090255.1:2599864-2609864 GCF_037325665.1 Littorina saxatilis
GTTCAATGGGCAAGTGAAGCTAACAGCTTAGGTGACTGGCGACAAGTCTAACAGCTCACCTTACAAAAAATGGACATTCAGGTTTTCACCTGTTGCACGTGAGTGCGTGGAGACTCGGCTCTACAGGTAACAGTACAGGCCCCATAATCATGGTCCAACAGGCATGCGAATCAATAATAATGTTTTTCGCGATACGAGTCTACTTCTGTCAATTAATGCATACTAATAACAGCATCATTTCATCATTAATTAAGTACTCATATTACATACATGTTCATACATAAAACCCATAAATGTCATATCTGACACTTGAGATAGGACCTTCCCTGCACTTGGTCACATACCTGAGATAGGACCTTCCCTGCACTTGGTCATATACCAACAATGAACTAACAGTAACAGGCTGCTCTTTGTGCAGCTTGGGGATTTTTGTTATGAATTAAGTTTGTGAAAGCCACTAGAAAGAAAATCTGAAATTCATCAAACAATTTCAACTCACCACAGCGAGCAGTCAGGGTGTTGAGTGTTAGTATGTGTCCAAGTGGAGAGATGATCTTATCCCATTTCACAGCTAGCTGGGCCAAGAGCACGTTATTATGTACCTCCGAATCTAAACGCAACAAACGGCTGCGATTCACACGAACTCTAGCGATGGCTTTTGACTGTTCAGAGGAACTGGCGAAAGGCATAACCGTCGTCTGCTACGAGAAGCACAACCTTGCGTGACCCCACTTTCGGGCTTTTTTTTTACTTAAAGGTGTGTGTTCAGAGAAACTGGCGATAGGCATAACCGTCGTCTGCTACGAGAACCACGACCTTGCGTGACCCCACTTTCGGGCATTTTTTTTCTCAAACTTACAAAACTTCGAATCAATGTCACTAAAAGTCGAAAAGACGCGAAAAGACGCGAAAAGACGCGAAAAGACAGCAAATAGATACGAAAAGACGCACAAATACACGAAAACACACCTTTGACCCTTTCACCACTGACACTCACACAGTGCATTCACACCTTCTTGTAACAATCACCTCCTCACTTTTCTTTTCTTTATTTAGTGTTTTACGTCGTTTTCAACCATTCAAGGTTATATCGCGACGGGGAAAGGGGGGAGATGGGATAGAGCCACTTGTCAATTGTTTCTTGTTCACAAAAGCACCAATCAAAAATTTGCTCCAGGGGCTTGCAACGGAATTCGCTATCTCTTAAATCGAAAATTTTTAATTAAATTTTCATTTGATTAATATACTTACCCGAATCACATGATTAGCATTGACACACTTGGAGATGCCTAGGTCTGATAAAAGCTACCCGTCTAGGTATAAGGGAAGCAACCCCAACTAAAAAAGTGACAGCACAATGGTACTTTTTTTTTTTTTTTTGCCACACTAGGTTGCCTCCCCTTAATAGGGTGAGCTACGTCACCATTGGTGCCTGGTCCACGTGACCGATCAATCGACTTATAGAATACTAAGAAACTATAAAGCGGGGCAGGCGGGAGGGAATTACCCATGTGATTCGGGTAAGTATATTAATCAAATGAAAATTTAATTAAAAATTTTCGATTAAATTACATATTCTTACTCCGAATCACATGATTAGCAGATAACTCCAACAAGGTGGTGGGTAAGATAAAAAAGTTCAAACTCACTCTTAAGTTCTGGAGAGACATCCTCCAGCTGCCACCAAGGCAGTAATGGACCGAGGTCCATCCTGACAGGCGGCAGCAATGTCTCCCTACGAAAACTGATAAAGACAAAAGCCGAGCGCCAGTAAGCTGTGCGCAGGACATCATCCAACGTACCTCCTAGACCGTAAAACGGCCCTGGAGGAGGCCCAGGCCCTGGAAAATGAGCTCGGGCCGAGCCGAGGGGAAAGATAGCAGATAGCTACGACAAGGCGGAGGGAAAGAAAATCCCGTGCCAAAAACTGGCCCACTGCCAAAAGTCAGGAAAGGGCCCGGTGAGAAAGAAACATCTAACTCACTCTAAAACCCTTGCCAGGAACTGGCCCACTGCCAAGTGACAGAAAAAGGACCGAGAACCATCCTGATTGACAGCCGCGATGTCTCTCAGGCAAAAAGAGCGAAAGACAAAATCGGAGAGCCAGTAAGCTGTGCCCAGCACTTCTTCCAATCTCCTGAACCGTAAAACAGTCCAGAAAAAGACCCAAGCCTTGAATAAACCCGAGCCGAGTAGAGGGGAAGACAAGCTGACCCCCCCCCCCCTTTCTATTGGAAGGAAATGCTAATGGCCTGGACATTATCCGTGCGTAAGGTTGACGCTCAGCCCCGAAAAGGACCAACCCTCACGGTGGCCGTAAGGCAACCATGCCCAAATATGAATCCTTGGGATGGAGTAAGGCCCGAAAGGCCTTTGAGATAACAGCCAGCTCCAGAAGAGTGGCCGATCTCCGAAAAAGAGAAAGAGAGTACCAGGTACCAGAGTCCAACTCGATGAGAAAATCTCAAAAGTAGACGGTCACCGGTCGTCCTCTACCAGTCCCTGCGAAAGCAGAGAGAGGGGTAAAGAGGAAGCAGCGACCTATGATGGTGCGTAAACACCGGAAATGCGGAAACCGCCGTGGCCGAAGCTTGATGTGACCGGTGACCCAAACAAAATGACAAAAGTCAATGTTAGCAGAGCAGTCTGCTTGTAGGTAATTGAATGCAAATCAAAAACCTAAACCAGAAAACAAAACTGGAAAGGAAAAACGGAAAACCGTGAAACCAACCAGCCATAAGACTCCCTGAACAAGAGTTCTCAGTGAAAAGGGCCCGAAGTAAAAATTCGCGGCAGACCAAACCCAGAAAAATTCCTGAGTCTAGCTGAAAAGCCGAACGCGTCTGATTACCTCAGAACCGAGAGTCAGACACGGAAAACAACAGGCAAGCGTCCGTAATAGTTGCAAGTGGTAGAAAAGAGACCGTAACAGGCAACCCAAACCACCGGAAGTCGCCCCGACTCGCCTCATGTCAGGATGAGGGAGAAGAGGGAGACACACATTCTAAAGGCACGGAGACCGTAGTCGCCCACGCCAGGCAAGAGACTATTACACGGGCTAAGGCTGAGAGCCATAACGCCCGTAGACCGGCCATAAAAGATGCTGGACTAAAAGCCCGCACCAAGAAAACCGGAACATTGACTAGACCTCTGCCGAAAGGAGAGGGTTAGCCAATAAAGCTGAGAAAGTGATATGCCACAAGAATGACTCCTCACCATGCATTGCCAAAACCAATGCAAACTCAGGAAAATCTGAATGTAACTTCCGAGGCCAACTCAAGTAAACCTTAAGCTTGGACGAAACACTCGAACAAGTCCGATCGCTAGAGAAAGACAAGAGTCAGCCTCGGCGAAAGACCCACTAGGACCGAGTCCATAAAAGCCAACAACAGCCACCACCGCCAACGGGAGGAATGGCTGTTGCGCCAGCATAGGCTGACAAACCCGGATGCCCTAAGGCCAGCTGTTGTTCCAATACCACAGACTACAACGTCTGAGAAAGAAACAACCTCTCCGGTTAAAGCCTGAGCTGAGGACTTAGCCTGAAAGGGCTGAGTCTGCTTAAGTAGAGCCTGTTTTGCTGCTTCAAAGCTTGAAGGGCAAAGGAAGAGACCTGAAGGTCCCTACGAGTCTCTATCTCCTACCTCCTGACCTCCAAAGCCAGGAGGCCTAAGAGAGACCCATCCACCAAGGGTGAAGAACTAATGGAGTTTCTCGTTGATTCCGCATCAAGCTAGGCCTGGGAGAGAAACAAATCCCGTCTGTACATGACCGAAAGGACAATGTGCAGAGAGGAAAACCTCCTCTGTTCTACCTTCACCCTAGCAAAGGTGGATAAAGCGTCCCATGCATCCTGCTCTTTACTGAGTGTAAAGGTCGCCAAGGGCTCCGTAAAGGAGTGTCTCCGAAAAGGAAGCGAGTTCCAAAAGCTGTCTGCCCATTTCCTCCAGGGGGAAGAGAGTCCGCTCAGAGAGCTAGGGACTGAAATTGTTCCCCAAAGGCTTCGTACAACCGAAGGAGTTCCGGCGCGACCAGCAAAGGTGCACGCGGAAGGGCAAACGACGACAGCAAATTCCGGGACGTCTTGGGTAAAGGCAACTTCCTCTGAGCCGCTAACGGCCCGAAAGAAGAAGCCTGCGCAGGAGAGGCAAACCAAACCCGTGCGAATTCCATAGCTGGCCGTGAGGACAGTAAAGAAAACCGGCACTAGAGGCAGCCGCTGCCGGAAGACAAGGGTTTGGTAAAGCTGGGAGAGAGTAAAAACGGCCACCAAAGGAGAAACCTTAAAACGGACGTAGCCTTCCCTCTCTCTCGCCGACTGGGAACCAGTCCTTAACGAAAAGGCATCTGCAGACGCAATTTCGACAAATAAACCCCTTCCAGGCAAGATCTGGAAGTGACTGCAGCCGCCGCTTCAAGAGCCACCTTGAAGCGGGAAGACAACCCCTAGAGCGTCTGCTAACCAACAACCGACCGAGAGTCCGACTTGGAAAGCGAAGGGGCTGGCTCAAAGCCATAAGAGCGAGAAAGGACGCTGAGCGGGGGAGGCCGGAGCCTGAAGCCCCTTTCCTGCCGGTAACCGGCCCAACCCCACCACCTGACTAAGAGGAGGATGAGAGGCATCGAAAACCGAAGGCCAGGGAGTGAGGGGATCAGCCGAACCCACCGCCAAAGTGTGTGGCAGCTGCTGGCTCGCCTGAGGTCGGAGGCCCGTATGCCCGAAGGGAAAACCGTGTCCAACGTTCCCTGACGATCCAGAGGAAGCGGCAGGAAATGAACCGGAAAATCCGTGCAGAGTCGGAAGTGCAGCTGAAACAGCGGCGCTATGCCAGATCTGTTGCTGCACAGAGTGAGGGCTGAAGCCCGGAAACCCGTAGATATGACCTTGAGTCAAACCAAAAGTGACAGTAGCCTGTGCACTCGAGGAATGACCTGTATGACCTTCAGTCAAACCGGAAGTGACAGTAGCCTGTGCCCTCGAGGAATGACCTGTATGACCTTGAGTCACCGGAAGTGACAGTAGCCTGTGCACTCGAGGAATGACCTGTATGACCTTGATTCAAACCAGAAGTGACAGTAGCCTGTGCACCCGAGGAATGACCTGTATGACCTTCAGTCGAACCGGAAGTGACAGTAGCCTGTGCACTCGAGGAATGACCTGTATGACCTTGAGTCGAACCTGAAGTGACAGTAGCCTGTGCACTCGAGGAATGACCTGTATGACCTTGAGTCAAACCGGAAGTGACAGTAGCCTGTGCACTCAAGGAATGACCTGTATGACCTTGAGTCAAACACCTTTTACTTCTGGCCGAAGCCGGAAGCAGCTGCCGCGGACGACTGCTGACGTAAGTCGAAGCTCGAACCGGACGTGACAGTAGTCTGCGCACTAGCCGGTGAACCTCTTACTTCCGGCTAAAGCTGGAAGCAGCTGTCGCGGACGACTGCTGACGTAAGTCGAAGCTCGACCGGACGTGACAGTAGTCTGTGCACTAGCCGGTGAACCTCTTACTTCCGGCCAAAGCTGGAAGCAGCTGTCGCGGACGACTGCTGACGTAAGTCGAAGCTCGACCGGACGTGACAGTAGCCTGTGCACTAGCCGGTGACCCTCTGCTTCCGGGAACCGGAAGAGCAGCTGCCGTAAACGGCTGCTGCAGACACTAACCTTGCTGTGACCGGATCCCCGGAGGGACATGCACTGTTGCGCTACCGCAAGCGGAAGGCAACAAATGCCGGCCAGGAAGAGAAGAAGAAGGTCCCCACAGGGACAGTCCTGAATCGTCACGGCGGCCAGCGGCCTGGTCAAGAGAAGACCCGGAGTCTGAAAGCACAGGCATCAAAAAGACGCCAAGGAGAGAACATCCTCTAAACCCCAGGCGAGGGGCAGAGCTGCGACGATGTCCACCCGCGGCATAGCCTCGCGAACGAGGGTACCTATCTCTGGAAAATAAAAAAGAGATAAGAGTAGGCCCCAGAGCACTAGACTCTGAAGCCGAAACAGTCGCCAAAACGGCAGCCTTAGAGGCAGAGCGGACGACTGAAAGCCATACGGGAAAACGTCCTGAGCAAAAATCGGCACAGAAAACAAGTGATATTCTTGGGTCTGAAACCACTATGAAAGGGTTCTTACAAGAAGCCAAGGATGCAGAGGATTTGGGCTTAACAGGGCCCTTGCCCTTACCCTAGGCCTTAGCACCCCTCTATTTCTCATTGTCGGCCATGTTAACGCCGAGAGAAAAATAAACAAACAACTGAAACTAACCAAAAATTTCAGAAGCAAGCAAGCAAAGAGGCTAACACGAGCGTAGTAGCTACCAAAGGCAGCTAAACAGCAAGCTACAAAAGAGTTAAGAGTCCGAGCACGGACGAAAACATCAACATAGCAAACAACAACGTGCTAGCAAAAAATGGCGACCAAGAAGGAAGCCGCAACTCCTGAAATTAACCAAGTCCGAGCGGACACAAACATTTCAGAAGCAAGCAAGCAAACAAGCTAACACAAGCGTAGTAGCTACTAAAGGCAGCTACACAAAAGCTACAAGAGCGTTAAGCGTCCGAGCACGGACGAAAACATCAACATAGCAAACAACATCGTGCTAGCAAAAACTGGCAACCAAGAAGGAAGCCACCACTCCTGAAATTAACCAAGTCCGCGCGGACACAAACATTTCAGAAGCAAGCAAGCAAACAAGCTAACACAAGCGTAGTAGCTACTAAAGGCAGCTACACAAAAAGCTACAAGAGCGTTAAGCGTCCGAGCACGGACGAAAACAACATAGCAAAAAGCAACGTGCTTGCAAAAATGGCGACCGAAAGGAAGCCAGAACAACCACTGAAAGCTTCAAAGTCCAACGGACGTAAGAAATTCTCAGCAGAAAACAAAAACAAGTCAAAGGACTAAAGGAAAGATCTCACCAGCTGGAAACAGCCAGAAAGCAGACGGGAGCCGAGGCCGGTGGGTGTCCGCAGACACAAACAGCCAGAGCAAAGCAAAACACGACCTGTCCTCTCAAGTGATAGAAGTCGATTGATCGGTCACGTGGACCAGGCACCAATGGTGACGTAGCTCACCCTATTAAGGGGAGGCAACCTAGTGTGGCAAGTACCATTGTGCTGTCACTTTTTTAGTTGGGGTTGCTTCCCTTATACCTAGACGGGTAGCTTTTATCAGACCTAGGCATCTCCAAGTGTGTCAATGCTAATCATGTGATTCGGAGTAAGAATATGTAATTTAATGAGGCTTTGATCTGAACGCATCAAACATTCCCACACGAACGTGTTATCAGCGGCTACCCCGGGTAACTTATAAAAGTTACGCAACTGACCACACGCCAGCTGAGCTGGTATTCTATCCATCCGATCTGACAAAGGAATTAACATCTACTTGACAAAACGCCGATTCCTCCAACATACCCAGTCAAGCTGGCGGCACATTACATTACGACCACCTGGGGCCCAAGCGATCCGTTTTTGGCGAGCTTTTCACAAATGACCGCCCACTTCAAACAGATAAGGACTTCCTCGTATAATAATAATAATTAAGTAGATGTGCAACGCCAAGGCACTGCATACCCCAGCGAAAGACAAACCTCTCTCTCTCTCTCTCTCTCACTCTCTCTCGCACGTATGCACACACACACACACCACACACACACTCACACACACACGAGTACAGACTCATGCACGCGTGCGCGCACCGCACACACACACACACACAGACACACACAGACACACGGCACACACACCCCACACACACTCACACACACACGAGTACAGACTCATGCACGCGTGCACACACACACAAATACACACACACACACACACACACACACACACACACTCACACACACACACGGGTACAGACTCATGCACGCGTGCGCACAGTACACACACACACACACACACACACACACACACACACACACCACACACACACTCACACACACACGAGTACAGACTCATGCACGCGTGCGCACACACAAATACACACACACACACACACACCACACACACACACACACACACACAAATACACACACACACACACACACCACACACACACTCACACACACACGAGTACAGACTCATGCACGCGTGCGCACACACAAATACACACACACACACACACACACACCACACACACTCACACACACACGAGTACAGACTCATGCACGCGTGCGCACACACACACAAATACACACACACACACACACACACCACACACACACTCACAGTCACACACACACGAGTACAGACTCATGCACGCGTGCGCACACACACACAAATACACACACACACACACACACACACACACACACACAAACAGTAACACTAACACATGTGCACAAAATGAACACAAACACACACACCGCGCGAGAGAGAAAGACTACAGGGAGGCATGACGTCATGATGCATTAATTGACGTCAAAGAGTTTCGACCGTGACGTATTCTTCTTACGCGAGCTTTATCCATAGACTTGGAAACTACGGAATTTCTACCCGTCCAAAGCGGCCTTGGGTGGCGTTTGCTCAAAAAATGGGGGCGCCAATTTTACCCACCGTATTTTTGTTAGTATGGTCCCAATTTTTGGTGAACTTCCATCTCCAACTGTGGCCCATTTTCGGGCACAAAGAATCCTTCTTTATCATGTATTATTCGGTATGCACATTTCTCAAATCGATTACAGTATAGCGTTCACGGGATACCTCCAGCTTCGCTGGGATTAAGTAGATGTGCAACGCCAAGGCACTGCATACCCCAGCGAAAGACAAACCTCTCTCTCTCTCTCTCTCTCTCTCTCTCTCTCTCTCTCTCTCTCTCTCTCTCTCTCTCTCTCTCTCTCTCTCTCTCTCTCTCTCAAACACACACGAACACACACACACACACACACACACCCAAGTTACACACGTACACACATACACACTCACTCACACGCACTCACTCACTCTCTCACACACACTTCACTGTACACACAAAACACACCCCCATACGCACATATAGACTGACGGACATACACACCTTTACAAACAAACACACATACACACATACACTTACGCACACGCACAAACACAAACCAACCCACCCACTCTCTCTCTCTCTCTCTCTCTCTCTCTCTCTCTCTCTCTCTCTTTATCTCTTATACAAACAGACAGACACAAACACACATACACACACACACACATGTACATACGCACGCATGTACGCACGCACACACCCACAGACACACACACACACACACACACACACACATTGACTCACACAAATCTCATACACACAATACACACACTCATACGCACATACACGGTTGGCCTAGTGGTAAGGCGTCCGCCCTGTGATCGGGAGGTCGTGGGTTAGAACCCAGGCCGGGTCATACCTAAGACTTTAAAATTGGCAATCTAGTGGGTGCTCCGTCTGGCGGCTGGCATTATGGGGTTAGTGCATGCTAGGACTGGTTGGTCCGGTGTCAGAATAATGTGACTGGGTGAGACATGAAGCCTGTGCTGCGACTTCTGCCTTTTGTGTGGCGCACGTTATATCTCAAAGCAGCACCGCCCTGATAATTATGGAAACAAACAAACAAATACGCACATAGACAGACGGACACAAACACCTTTACAAACAAACACATATACACACTCATACACACACAAACATACACACAAACTCATGCACACACACATTCACACACACACACACACTCCGGTTGGTCCGGTGTCAGAATAATGTGACTGGGTGAGACATGAAGCCTGTGCTGCGACTTCTGTCTTGTGTGTGGCGCACGTAATATGTCAAAGCAGCACCGCCCTGATATGGCCCTTCGTGGTCGGCTGGGCGTTAAGCAAACAAACAAACAAACACACACACACACACACACACTGTACATACGCACGCACACGCACACACACACACACACACACACACACACACACACACACAAACACACATTGACTGACACAAATCTCATACACACATAACACACACTTATACGCAAATAGACCGGCA
>NC_090255.1:2612364-2682364 GCF_037325665.1 Littorina saxatilis
CGTTCACGGGATACCTCCAGCTTCGCTGGGATAATAAGAACATTTATATAGCGCTAATCAAAAACTTTCGTTAAAAAGGCTTGCTCTAAGCGCTTGACATCTAAACTAAAACGTCATTCACACTCTTTACAATGATGTACAAGAACTTCATGTCACACTCTTTCAATCAATATAGCACCATTCACACAGTTGTTATTCTGTACAAGACAATAAGTTAGTCTAACATTTAGAATGTTCATAAGATGAAAACAAGAGAAAACCAGACTGATTAAAACAACTGCTTAGTGCTAACAAAGCATGAATCTTAATGATAACGTAATACATGTTTAACTGTTAAGACCATAAAAAACCTATATGCTAAAATAACTTCGAACTTTTAAGAACTTCTTATAAGATACACAGCACATCTAGATAAACACCAGAATGATAAAACAAAAGGCAACTCGTTAAAACTATTAAATGCATCAATGTCTAAAACACGAAAGACTCAAATATAAGATACACAATTCTCTACACAATTCTCTACACAATTAAAACTGAAAACCGACCTGCTCAAAGTAATCCATACCCACCCCCTCCCTACCCACCCCCAACCCTCCTCCTACACTAAATACTAATTATTTCTACTCTTAACTTCCCAACTACACGTTATCCATAAACTATGCACAGGAACATGTGTGTCAGCATTATGTGGCACCGACATGACTTGTGCATATCTAGCTTACAGCTAAGGGTTAAAGTTAAAGGACTACTGCAGTGAAAAATTATATTTATAATAATTTAAAACAAAAGACAAAAATAACAAGCTGAATAGAGATGGAACCGTTACAGAACAGGATGGCAAAATGTTGCGACTTTATGAGTTGTGTTTCTGGAAGAGGTGAGTTTTGAGTGCTCGCTTGAATGACTGTACTGACTGAGAGTGGCGAATGTGAGAGGGGAGAGAGTTCCATTGAGTAGATGCGCAAAATGCAAAAGTGCGTTGTCCATAATTATGCTTTTGATTTTGTGTGTGGGATGACTAGGGTGCGGCTATCAGAAGAGGAGCGGAGTTGTCTAGCAGGAGTGTATACAGTGAGAAGTTCAGAGAAATAAGCAGGAGACGAGGCAGAGAAGAAGTGAAAGCAGAGAGTGGACAGTTTGTATTCAATGCGGGCTTGGATGGGTAACCAGTGGAGTGTGCGGCGAAGTGGTGTGACATGATCATATTTTCGTGCTTTGAGGATCAGGCGTGCTGCAGAATTTTGAACTTTCTGTAGTTTGTGCAGGAGGTAGAGTGGACAGCCAGAGAGAAGAGAGTTACAGTAGTCAAGTTTAGAAAGAACAAGAGAGCAGACTAGAGTGTTTGTAGTTTGAACGGACAGAGTATGGCGGATGGTTGCGATCTTGCGGAGTTCAAAGTATGCGGACCTACAGATGTTGGAGATGTGCTTGTTGAGTGTCATGTCTGAGGAGATGGTGAAGCCGAGGTTTCTAGCTGAAGAAGAGAAAGAGATGTCGGTATTGCCTACACACAAGCTCATACACACTTACACACACACACACACACACACACACACACACACACATGCGAGCGAGAGAGAGAGAGAGAGAGAGAGAGAGAGAGAGAGAGAGAGAGCGAGAGAGAGAGAGAGAGAAAGAAAGAGAGAGAGAGAGAGAGAGAGAGAGAGAGAGAGAGAGAGAGAGAGGGGTACATATTGTTCATCAAAAAAGGAGTTCATCAAGGAAATACGCTAAGTCCTACTCTTTTCAATATTTTCATCAATGATATTACTAATGGACTACCAGATACGGACTCTCCTTTCATTCATGAAAATACATCTGATAAATTATCATGTCTTTTATATGCAGATGATTTAGTTCTTTTATCGAAAACCAAGAAAGGACTACAAAACAAACTAGATTTCTTATACAACTACTGCCAACAATGGGGACTAATAATTAACACGGAAAAAACTAAGATTATACTTTTTTGTCGTACAGAAACCAAAATAAGTAATACATTCAAATGTGGTGAGGACATAATACAAGTAACAGATCAATATAAATATCTGGGCGTAATATTTCATAAAAATGGTAATTTTGATTTAACGCAAGATCATTTGAATAAGCAAGGTAACAAAGCAGCGTATTATCTTCGTAAAGCATTTATAAATGAAAATGTTCAGACAGAAACTATAATACATCTATTTGACATGTTAGTACATCCAATTTTAACATATGGAGCTGAGGTTTGGTTTCCATATAATTTTACTAACAAGAAAGATATCTCAAATCTTCATTCAGTTTTTGAGAATTGCTTATCAAATAAATGTCCAAGTGAATCTACACATATAAAATTTTGTAGATTTATTTTAGGAGTACACAAGAAAGCAATGTGGCTTCCAGTTTTAGGAGAGTTGGGAAGATTTCCACTAAGTATAAAGATGATATCACAAGTCATAGGATTTTGGAGACATATCTTAGATTCAAATCAACAGTCTTTATTACATCATTTATACAGTTTGATGATATATAGCTCTAAAACAAGTCCATGGTTGCAATTTATTAAACAATTATTATCACTTGTAGGATTTGAGCATGTTTGGAAAAACCAATTTACATTTAATGCTAATAAATTACAATTTGCTATACAACAAAAAATTATGAATGAATACGTTTTATTTTGGAAAAACAAAAAATCTGAAAAATGTTCAAGACTTGAGTTTTATTCACTAATTACAGAACGATACACAATACAAGCCTATTTAATTTATATTTCAAATATAAATCATAGAAAAGCTCTAGCAAAATTAAGAACAAGCACACATTCTTTAAAAATTGAGACTGGGCGTCATAGAGGAATATTGCGAGAGAATCGCCTCTTTAATACATGTAAAGTAATTGAAGATGAGCTACATTTTCTAGACAATTGCAAGAAATTTAACAATATTAGAAAAAAGTTAGTAGAAGAAGAAGTATCAAACTGTGACTTAAGGAAACCAAGCGATCTGTTATTTAAAAAAGACGAAAAAATTCAAAAATTGCTTGGAGCCTTTGTTTTTAATTGTTTCAATATTGAATGAAATAATTTGTACATTATTTATCCATTCATTTATTGTACAACTTGTGTCAATATCCTTAAGGGTTGATGACAATAAATTCTATTCTATTCTATTCTATTCTATTCTATTCTATTGCTACACGAGAATCGTGCCCAGTGCCACAAAGATGTTCTGATTGGTATAATAAGATGGGTGAAAGTTATGTCAACGAAGTAACACGTAACACTCTTGGCCTGTCAAATGTGATCGTCAATCGACACACTCCTTCCCGTGTAAACAGCTTGGCTCACCGCCTCACATCTGGCCAGGCTTTTACATACCTGAGATAGGACCTTCCCTGCACTTGGTCACATACCTGAGATAGGACCTTCCCTGCACTTGGTCACATACCTGAGATAGGACCTTCCCTGCACTTGGTCACATACCTGAGATAGGACCTTCCCTGCACTTGGTCACATACCTGAGATAGGACCTTCCCTGCACTTGGTCACATACCTGAGATAGGACCTTCCCTGCACTTGGTCACATACCTGAGATAGGACCTTCCCTGCACTTGGTCACATACCTGAGATAGGACCTTCCCTGCACTTGGTCACATACCTGAGATAGGACCTTCCCTGCACTTGGTCACATACCTGAGATAGGACCTTCCCTGCACTTGGTCACATACCAACAATGAACTAACAGGCTGCTCTTTGTGCAGCTTGGGGATTTTTGTTATGACACACACACACACACGGAATTAGGAAGACAATCTTAAATTCATCAAACAATTTCAACTGACCACAGCGAGCAGTCAGGGTGTTGAGTGTTGGTGTGTGTCCAAGTGGAGAGATGATCTTATCCCATTTCACAGCTGGGCCGAGAGCACGTTATTATGTACCTCCGAATCTAAACGCAACAAACGGCAGCGATTCACACGAACTCTGGCGATGGCTTTTGACTGTTCAGAGGAACTGGCGAAAGGCATAACCGTCGTCTGCTGCGAGAAGCACGACCTTTTCGTGACCCCACTTTCGGGCTGTTCTACATTTAGTCAAGTTATGACTAAATGTTTTAACATAGAGGGGGGAATCGAGACGAGGGTCGTGGTGTATGTGTGTGTGTGTGTGTGTGTGTGTGTGTGTGTGTGTGTGTGTGTGTGTGTGTGTGTGTGTGTGTGTGTGTGTGTGTGTGTGTGCGTGCGTGTAGAGCGATTCAGACAAAACTACTGGACCGATCTTTATGAAATTTGACATGAGAGTTCCTGGGTATGATATCCCCATACGTATTTTTCATTTTTTTGATAAATGTCTTTGATGACGTCATATCCGGCTTTTCGTGAAAGTTGAGGCGGCACTGTCACGCCCTCATTTTTTAACCAAATTGGTTGAAATTTTGGTCAAGTAATGTTCGACGAAGCCCGGACTTCGGTATTGCATTTCAGCTTGGTGGCTTAAAATTTAATTAATGACTTTGGTCATTAAAAATCTAAAAAATTGTAAAACAAAATTTTGTTTTATATAAAACTATCCAGATTTACGTTCATCTTATTCTCCATCATTTGCTGATTCCAAAAACATATAAATATGTTATATTTGGATTAAAAACAAGCTCTGAAAATTAAATATATAAAAATTATTATCAAAATTAAATTTTCGAAATCAATTTAAAAACACTTTCATCTTATTCCTTGTCGGTTCCTGATCAATCAATTAATCAATCAATGAGGCTTATATCGCGCATATTCCGTGGTACTACAGTTCTAGGCGCTCTGCAGTGATGCCGTGTGAGATGAAATTTTATACGGCCAGTAGATTGCAGCCATTTCGGCGCATATTTACCTTTCACGGCCTATTATTCCAAGTCACACGGGTATAGGTAGACAATTATTAACTGTGCCGAAACAATTTTGCCAGGAAAGACCCTTTTGTCAATCGTGGGATCTTTAACGTGCACACCCAATGTAGTGTACACGGGGGGAGGGTTCGGACACCGAGGAGAGTCTGCACACAAAGTTGACTCTGAAATAAATTTCCGCCGAACCTGGGATCGAACTCACGCTGACAGCGGCCAACTGAATACAAATCCAGCGCGCTACCAACTGAGCTATATCCCCCTGATTCCAAAAACATATATAGATATGATATGTTTGGATTGAAAACACGCTCAGAAAGTTAAAACGAAGAGAGGTACAGAAAAAGCGTGCTATCCTTCTCAGCGCAACTACTACCCCGCTCTTCTTGTCAATTTCACTTCCTTTGCCATGAGCGGTGGACTGACGATGCTACGAGAATACGGTCTTGCTGCGTTGCATTGCGTTCAGTTTCATTCTGTGAGTTCGACAGCTACTTGACTAAATGTTGTATTTTCGTCTTACGCGACTTGTTTTTACTTTAAGGTGTGTGTTCAGAGGAACTGGCGATAGGCATAACCGTCGTCTGCTACGAGAACCACGACCTTGCGTGACCCCACTTTCGGGCTTTTTTTTTCAAACTTACAAAACTTTGAATTGTACTGATCTTGTCTTGATGAAAAAAGAATTCTTTTGTGATTTAAGAATGTTTGTGTAACAAGCTGTCAATTTATTATATAGATTTTAAAAGTTAGGTCTAGCGGCAAAACGCACCGTCCGATTGTCTGATAAAAAAATCCGCAAAATTATTTTTTTGAAAATTGCTCGCTCTTTTTACGTAGGGCACCTAGGATGTTCTCAAGTGGTGAGTGTTTAAACGAAAGGGTGTTTGTACTGTGTGTAAAAGCCTGACAATATAATTATGTGATGGTTTACGGGAGGCGTACTGTGCCTTTAACATGCAGTAAGGGTTTCATGACCTCAAGACATGTACCTAGTATAATGGACCCTACCCAATTGTTAAGGTCACTGTCGTGTTTTTTGTATACGCAACTACTTTCGAATGTTCATTATTGACATAATTGCACGATTCACTTCTCTATTCGGTGTTTATACATCCACCAACACTCAGTGTTCAGTTCTTGAAGACATGCATACAATTCCAATACATGTAATGCGCATTTTCCTGATTGTTTGTTATGCTAAACTTATACAGACGGAGATCATTAAGAAACTAACACATCAGGATCATCACGGCCGCTTTGCACAATCCATTTCACACGTTGTGGTGACTAGCACGTTTGTCGTTAAAGGTACATTCGATGACGTAACACGTACACGTTCTTTAAAAACAATTGAAGAATAATACTCCCCCCACGCCTCCTCTGTAAGTTACATGGTGAAGTGTGTGGGTGGGGGGATGCGTGTGTGGGTGTGTGTGATTCATGATATGTTAAATATAATCCTCGATCAGCACCCTCCTTACCGTGTAAACAGTTCGGTTCACCGTCTCAGATCTGGCCAGGCTTTTACCTGAGATAAAACCATCCCTCCACTTGGTCATATACCAACAATGAACAGCCAGGCTTTAACATGAGATAAACCATCCCTCCACTTGGTCACATACCAACAATGAACAGCCAGGCTTTTACCTGAGATAAAACCATCCCTCCACTTGGTCACATACCAACAATGAACAGCCAGGCTTTTACATGACATGAGACCATCCCTCCACTTGGTCACATACCAACAATGAACAGCCAGGCTTTTACATGACATGAGACCATCCCTCCACTTGGTCACATACCAACAATGAACAGCCAGGCTTTTACATGACATGAGACCATCCCTCCACTTGGTCACATACCAACAATGAACAGCCAGGCTTTTACATGACATGAGACCATCCCTCCACTTGGTCACATACCAACAATGAACAGCCAGGCTTTTACATGACATGAGACCATCCCTCCACTTGGTCACATACCAACAATGAACAGCCAGGCTTTAACATGAGATAAAACCATCCCTCCACTTGGTCACATACCAACAATGAACAGCCAGGCTTTAACATGAGATAAACCATCCCTCCACTTAGTCACATACCAACAATGAACAGCCAGGCTTTAACATGAGATAAAACCACCCCTCCACTTGGTCACATACCAACAATGAACAGCCAGGCTTTAACATGAGATAAAACCATCCCTCCACTTGGTCACATACCAACAATGAACAGCCAGGCTTTAACATGAGATAAAACCATCCCTCCACTTGGTCACATACCAACAATGAACAGCCAGGCTTTAACATGAGATAAACCATCCCTCCACTTGGTCACATACCAACAATGAACAGCCAGGCTTTAACATGAGATAAACCATCCCTCCACTTGGTCACATACCAACAATGAACAGCCAGGCTTTAACATGAGATAAACCATCCCTCCACTTGGTCACATACCAACAATGAACAGCCAGGCTTTAACATGATATAAAACCATCCCTCCACTTGGTCACATACCAACAATGAACAGCCAGGTTTTAACATGAGATAAACCATCCCTCCACTTGGTCACATACCAACAATGAACAGCCAGGCTTTAACATGAGATAAACCATCCCTCCACTTGGTCACATACCAACAATGAACAGCCAGGCTTTAACATGAGATAAAACCATCCCTCCACTTGGTCACATACCAACAATGAACAGCCAGGTTTTAACATGAGATAAACCATCCCTCCACTGGGTCACATACCAACAATGAACAGCCAGGCTTTAACATGAGATAAAACCACCCCTCCACTTGGTCACATACCAACAATGAACAGCCTGGGAGTTACATGGGATAAGACCATCCCTCCACTTGGTCACATTCCAACAATGAACAGCCAGGGCACTCTTTATGCACGTTGGGGATTTTTTATGAATCAATTGTGTAAAAGCCACAAGGAAGAAAAGCTGAAATGAAATCATCCAACAATCCCAACTGACCACAGCAAGCAGTCAGGGTGTTGAGTGTTGGTGTGTGACCAAGTGGAGGGATGGTTTTATCCCATGTAAATGCCTGGCTAGATGTGAGGCGGTGAGCCCAACTGTTTACACGAAAAGAAAGGTGCCTCAAAGAAAAACTGCATGAGTTGGTATTTATTAATTGCATGATATTCATATTCTGTATATCTGAGTAATAATCATCCTTTTTTCCGTTTCAGTCAAGTACAATGGAACTGGGAGAGATGTTGGAGGTAAGTTTATGCTTCAAACTCCAGGCATACGTAACAGTTTTAATGAATAGTTACGAACTGTGAGAGGAAGCAGAAAATGTTTCTTGAATTCTTTTATAACTATGAGGCACTGGGCCACACTGTACCACCTCCCTGCAATAGCAGGTGAACAAATAAGGTTTTACTATGCGTGCTTCTGACTCAGTGGCAGCTGTGCACGCCGTCTTCCTGTACGTTGGGACTTCAGGTGTTGTAAAATACATGCTGAAACATCAAATCACAAAGCAAACACGTAGAGGTTCAATATTGCTGGAAGGTCAAGTTCGGAGATACATGTTGTGTGCTAAATATTATTTATTAGGGGGGGGGGGGGGGATATGTAACATGTTTTTGAAGCTATACCTTTCAAACTTACGATGCAGTAAGAGTTTCATATCCTCAAGACATGAGCCTTGTATGATCGACACTCGCCTATTGTCAAGGTCACTTCTGGGTTGTGTGTGTGTGTGTGTGTGTCTGTGTGTGTGTGTGTGTGTGAGTGTGTGTGTGTGTCTGTGTCTTTGTCTGTGTGTGTGTGTGTGTGTGTGTGTGTGTGTGTGTGTGTCTGTGTGTGTGTGTGTGTGCGTGTTTCTCTGTTTGTCTCTATTTGTGTGTGCCTCTACTTGACCTCTCAAGTGTGATGGTCAATCGGCACACCCCTTCCCGTGTGGCCCAACGGCTCATACCTGACCAGGCTTATACCTGACCAGGCTTATACCTGGGATAAGACGTACCATCCCTCCACTTGGTCACATACAGACCAACAGCCTTGGTACTCTTTGTACAAATTGGTTATTTTTGTTAGAACTAATCTTGTTAAAGCCACTAGTGAACCAAACTGTTAACACGGAAGGAAGGGTGGCTAAAACTGCATGATTTCATCTTTGTTGTTTGCATGATATTCATATTATATGTCTGAATAACAATTTATTTTTTTCTTCCAATGGGAAAAGAAATCATTGAAGGAAGCAGAATCCAGACACTTGATAAGTTTATCCTTGAAACTCTAAGCATACATAACAGTTTAATGCATAGTTACGACCTATGAGAGGAAGCAATCAATGTTTCTGTTATGATTATCAGGCACTGAGACCTAACTGTTCCTCTCCCTGCAACTGTTGGGGAATAAATAAAGGTTTTACATTGCGTGCTACTGACTGGCAGCTGCCCACGCCAGCTTCCTGTGCGTAAGGGACTTTAGACGCTGTACATATACATGCTCGAACATTAAATCTCAAATCACAAATGTCAAAAGTTCAAGGTTGCAGCGAGGTCATATTGGGGTGCGTTGAAAAAAAGAGTACTTTTTAAATTGTTATTTTCTTGAAAAATATCAATTTCTACATGTAACATGTTTTTGAAGCCAGAACTTTTAAACTTAACATGCAGTAAGAGTTTTAAGACCTCACGACATGAACCTTGTATGATTGACCCTTGCCAGTTGTGGAGGTCACTGCTGTTTTAACAAAACTTGTACGTTTCTGAAACTGTTGTCATTTTTTAGAAAATTGCACGATTCACTTTGACTTAAAGGTATGCGTAAAGGTCTTCTCTAATCGGTGCGTATAAATCTACCCTATGTGTGTGTGCGTACGTGTGTGTGTGTGTGTGTGTGTGTCTGTGTCTGTGTGTGTCTGTGTGTGTCTGTGTGTGTGTGTGTGTGAGTGTGTGAGAGAGAGAGAAGTGTATGTGTGTGTGTATGTGTGTGAAAAAGAGAGAGAGAGAGAGAGTGTGTGTGTGTGTGTGTGTGTGTGTGTGTGTGTGTGTGTGTGTGTGTGTGTGTGTGTGTGTGTGTGTGAGTGAGAGAAGAAAAGAGATAGATAGATAGATAGTGTGTATGTGTGTGAGAGAGAAAAATGTATGTGTGTGTGTGGGTGTGTGTCTGTCTGTCTGTCTGTCTGTGTGTGAATGCGCATGTGTGTGTATGTATGTGTGTGTGTGTGTGTGTGCTCTCTTAAAAACATGTTTAAAGAAAAATATTCAGTCTTCCATGTAGGTACATATTGCTACACGAGAATCGTACCCAGTGTCACAAAGATGACGTTCTAATTGGTATAAGCAGATGGGTGAAAGTTATGTCAACGAAGTAACACGTAACACGCTTGGCCTGTCAAATGTGATCGTCAATCGACACACTCCTTCCCGTGTAAACAGCTTGGCTCACCGCCTCACATCTGGCCAGGCTTTTACATACCTGAGATAGGACCTTCCCTGCACTTGGTCACATACCTGAGATAGGACCTTCCCTGCACTTGGTCACATACCTGAGATAGGACCTTCCCTGCACTTGGTCACATACCAACAATGAACAAACAGGCTGCTCTTTGTGCAGCTAGGGGATTTTTGTTATGAATTAAGTTTGTGAAAGCCACTAGGAAGAAAATCTGAAATTCATCCAACAATCCCAACTGACCACAGCAAGCAGTCAGGGTGTTGAGTGTTGTTGTGTGTCCAAGTGGAGAGATGATCTTATCTCATTTCAAAGCTGGGCCAAGAGCACGTTATTATGTACCTCTGAATCTAAACGCAACAAACGGCTGCGATTCACACGAACTCTAGCGATGGCTTTTGACTGTTCAGACGAACTGGCGATAGGCATAACCGTCGTCTGCTACAAGAAGCACGACCTTGCGTGAGCCTACTTCCGGGCTTTTCTCTTTTCAAACTTACAAAACTTCGAATTGTACTGATCTTGTTTTGGTGAAAAAAAGAATTATTTTGTGATTTAAGAATGTTTGTGTAACAAGCTGTCAATTTATTATATAGATTTTAAAAGTTAGGTCTAGCGCCAAAACGCACCGTCCGATTGTCTGATCAGACAATCCGCAAAATTAATTCTTTGAAAATTGCTCGCTCTTTACGTAGGGCACCTAGGATGTTCTCAAGTGGTGAGTGTTTAAACGAAAGGGTGTTTGTACTGTGTGTAAAAGCCTGACAGTATAGTTATGTGATGATTTACGGGAGGCGTACTGTGCCTTTAACATGCAGTAAGGGTTTCATGACCTCAAGACATGTACCTAGTATAATGGACCCTAGCCAATTGTCAAGGTCACTGTCGTGTTTTTTTGTAAACGCTACTTTCGAATGTTTATTTTTGACATAATTGCACGATTCACTTCTCTATTCGGTGTTTATACATCCACCAACACTCAGTGTTCAGTTCTTAAAGACATGCATACAATTCCAATACATGTAATGCGCATTTTCCTAATTGTTTGCTATGCTAAACTTAAACAGACGGAGATCATTAAGAAACTAACACATCAGGATCATCACGGCCGCTTTGCACAATCCATTTCACACGTTGTGGTGACTAGCACGTTTGTCGTTAAAGGTACATTCGATGACGTAACACGTACACGTTCTTTAAAAACAATTGAAGAATAATACCCCCCCCCCCCACGCCTCCTCTGTACGTTACATGGTGAAGTGTGTGGGTGGGGGGTGGGGGGTGCGTGTGTGGGTGTACGTGTGTGTGACTCATGATATATTAAATATAATCCTCGATCAGCACCCTCCTTACCGTGTAAACAGTTCGGTTCACCGTCTAAGATCTGGCCAGGCTTTTACATGACATGAGACCATCCCTCCACTTGGTCACATACCGACAATGAACAGCCAGGCTTTAACATGAGATAAACCATCCCTCCACTTGGTCACATACCAACAATGAACAGCCAGGCTTTTACATGACATGAGACCATCCCTCCACTTGGTCACATACCAACAATGAACTGACTTTAACATGAGATAAACCATCCCTCCACTTGGTCACATACCAACAATGAACAGCCAGGCTTTTACATGAGATAAACCATCCCTCCACTTGGTCACATACCGTCAATGAACAGCCAGGCTTTTACATGACATGAGACCATCCCTCCACTTGGTCACATACCAACAATGAACTGACTTTAACATGAGATAAACCATCCCTCCACTTGGTCACATACCAACAATGAAAAGCCAGGCTTTTACATGACATGAGACCATCCCTCCACTTGGTCACATACCGACAATGAACAGCCTGGCTTTAACATGACATGAGACCATCCCTCCACTTGGTCACATACCAACAATGAACTGACTTTAACATGAGATAAACCATCCCTCCACTTGGTCACATACCAACAATGAACAGCCAGGGCGCTCTTTATACACGTTGGGGATTTTTTATGAATCAAATTTGTAAAAGTTACAAGGAAGAAAAGCTGAAATGAATTCATCCAACAATCCCAACTGGCCACAGCAAGCAGTCAGGGTGTTGAGTGTTGGTGTGTGACCAAGTGGAGGGATGGTTTATCCCGTGTAAATGCCTGGCTAGATATGAGGCGGTGAGCCGAACTGTTTACACGAAAAGAAAGGTGCCTCAAAGAAAAACTGCATGAGTTGGTATTTATTTATTGCATGATATTCATATTCTGTATATCTGAGTAATAACCATCCTTTTTTCCGTTTCAGTCAAGTGCAGGGCAAGAGATGTGGGAGGTAAGTTTATGCTTTAAACGCCAGGCATACGTAACAGTTTTAATGAATAGTTACGAACTGTGAGAGGAAGTAGAAAATGTTTCTTGAATTCTTTTATAACTATGAGCCACTGGGCCATACTGTACCACCTCCCTGCATTAGTTGGTGAACAAATAAGGTTTTACTATGCGTGCTTCTGACTCAGTGGCAGCTGTGCACGCCGTCTTCCTGTACGTTGGGGACTTCAGGTGTTGTAAAATACATGCTGAAACATCAAATCACAAAGCAAACACGTAGAGGTTGAAGATTGCTGGAAGGTCAAGTTCGGATATTGTTGTGTGCTAAATATTATTTATTGGGGGGGGGGGGTAAAATATGTAACATGTTTTTGAAGCTATACCTTTCAAACTTACGATGCAGTAAGAGTTTCATATCCTCAAGACATGAGCCTTGTATGATCGACCCTCGCCAATTGTCAATTTCACTTCTGGGTTGTGTGTGTGTGTGTGTGTGTGTGGGGGGGGGGGGTGTGTGTGTGTGTGTGTGTGTGTGTGAGACAGAGAGAGAGAGAGAGAAAGAGAGAGAGAGTGAGAGAGAGAGAGAGAGAGAGAGAAGTGTATGTGTGTGTGTATGTGTGTGAAAAAGAGAGAGCTAGAGAGAGAGAGAGAGAGACTGTGTGTGTGTGTGTGTGTGTGTGTGTGTGTGTGTGTGTGTGTGTGTGTGTGTGTGTGTGTGTGTGTGTGTGTGAGAAGAAGAGAGATAGATAGTGTATATGTGTGTGAGAGAGAAAGGTGTATTTGTGTGGGTGTGTGTGGGTGGGTGTCTGTCTATCTGTCTGTCTGTCTGTCTGTCTGTCTGTCTGTGTGTGAATGCGCATGTGTGTGTATGTATGTGTGTGTGTGTGCTCTCTTAAAAACATGTTTAAAGAAAATTATTCAGTCTTCCATGTAGGTACATATTGCTACACGAGAATCGTGCCCAGTGTCACAAAGATGTTCTAATTGGTATAATAAGATGGGTGAAAGTTATGTCAACGAAGTAACACGTAACACTCTTGGCCTGTCAAATGTGATCGTCAATCGACACACTCCTTCCCGTGTAAACAGCTTGGCTCACCGCCTCACATCTGGCCAGGCTTTTACATACCTGAGATAGGATCTTCCCTGCACTTGGTCACATACCTGAGATAGGACCTTCCCTGCACTTGGTCACATACCTGAGATAGGACCTTCCCTGCACTTGGTCACATACCTGAGATAGGACCTTCCCTGCACTTGGTCACATACCTGAGATAGGACCTTCCCTGCACTTGGTCACATACCTGAGATAGGACCTTCCCTGCACTTGGTCACATACCTGAGATAGGACCTTCCCTGCACTTGGTCACATACCTGAGATAGAACCTTCCCTGCACTTGGTCACATACCTGAGATAGGACCTTCCCTGCACTTGGTCACATACCTGAGATAGGACCTTCCCTGCACTTGGTCACATACCTGAGATAGGACCTTCCCTGTACTTGGTCACATACCTGAGATAGGACCTTCCCTGTACTTGGTCACATACCTGAGATAGGACCTTCCCTGCACTTGGTCACATACCTGAGATAGGACCTTCCCTGCACTTGGTCACATACCTGAGATAGGACCTTCCCTGCACTTGGTCACATACCTGAGATAGGACCTTCCCTGTACTTGGTCACATACCTGAGATAGGACCTTCCCTGTACTTGGTCACATACCTGAGATAGGACCTTCCCTGTACTTGGTCACATACCTGAGATAGGACCTTCCCTGCACTTGGTCACATACCTGAGATAGGACCTTCCCTGCACTTGGTCACATACCTGAGATAGGGCCTTCCCTGCACTTGGTCACATACCTGAGATAGGGCCTTCCCTGCACTTGGTCACATACCTGAGATAGGACCTTCCCTGCACTTGGTCACATACCTGAGATAGGACCTTCCCTGCACTTGGTCACATACCTGAGATAGGACCTTCCCTGCACTTGGTCACATACCAACAATGAACAAACAAGCTGCTCTTTGTGCAGCTTGGGGATTTTTGTTATGAATTAAGTTTGTGAAAGCCACTAGGAAACAAATCTGAAATGAATTCATCAAACAATTTCAACTGACCACAGCAAGCAGTCAGGGTGTTGAGTGTTGGTGTGTGTCCAAGTGGAGAGATGATCTTATCCCATTTCACAGCTGGGCCAAGAGCACGTTATTATGCACCTCCGAATCTAAACGCAACAAACGGCTGTGATTCACACGAACTCTAGCGATGGCTTTTGATTGTTCAGAGGAACTGGCGAAAGGCATAACCGTCGTCTGCTACGAGAAGCACGACCTTACGTGACCCCACTTTCGGGCTTTTTTTTTTACTTAAAGGTGTGTGTTCAGAGGAACTGGCGATAGGCATAACCGTCGTCTGCTACGAGAACCACGACCTTGCGTGACCCCACTTTCGGGCTTTATTTTTTTTCAAACTTACAAAACTTCGAATTGTACTGATCTTGTCTTGATGAAAAAAGAATTCTTTTGTGATTTAAGAATGTTTGTGTAACAAGTTGTCAATTTATTATATAGATTTTAAAAGTTAGGTCTAGCGCCAAAACGCACCGTCCGATTGTCTGATCAGAAAATCCGCAAAATTAATTCTTTGAAAATTGCTCGCTCTTTACGTAGGGCACCTAGGATGTTCTCAAGTGGTGAGTGTTTAACCTTTGCCGGATGCCGCTTTTGACTACACACGCCCGACGATGCGGGTTTGTCTGAACCCATACATTTAAAAGAGGGTTTTTACCGTTTATTTCTCAAACGACGATGCGGGTTTGTCTGAACCCATACATTTGAAAGAGGGTTTTTACCGTTTATTTCTCTAACGACGGGGTGGGTTCAGGGAAACCCACAGCGCTACTTCAGTGGGTGCATCGAGTTTCTCCCTTCACCGACTTCTTGCAGGGGAGGGAGAGGGGGAGGGAGAGGGGGAGGGAGAGACTGAGAGAGACTGAGAGAGACTGAGAGACTAAGAAAGAGAGAGAGAGAGAGAGAGACTAAGAAAGAGAGAGAGACTAAGTAAGAGAGAGATAGAGAGACAAAGAAAGAGAGAGAGACTAAGAAAGAGAGAGAGAGAAAGAGAGAGAGAGACTAAGAAAGAGAGAGAGAGAGAGACTAAGAAAGAGAGAGACTAAGAAAGAGAGAGAGAGAGACTAAGAAAGAGAGAGAGAGAGATTAAGAAAGAGAGAGAGAGAGACTAAGAAAGAGAGAGACTAAGAAAGAGAGAGAGAGACTAAGAAAGAGAGAGAGAGAGACTAAGAAAGAGAGAGAAAGAGAGAGACTAAGAAAGAGACAGAGAGAGACTAAGAAAGAGAGAGCGAGAGAGAGACAAAGAAAGAGAGAGAGAGAGACTAAGAAAGAGAGAGAGAGAATAAGAAAGAGAGAGAGAGACTAAGAAAGAGAGAGAGAGAGACTAAGAAAGAGAGAGAGAGAGAGACTAAGAAAGAGAGAGAGAGAGACTAAGAAAGAGAGAGAGAGACTAAGAAAGAGAGAGAGAGACTAATAAAGAGAGAGAGAGACTAATAAAGAGAGAGAGAGAGAGAGAGACAAAGAAAGAGAGACTAAGAAAGAGAGAGAGAGAGACTAAGAAAGAGAGAGAGAGAAAGAGAGAGAGAGAGAGACTAAGAAGGAGAGAGAGAGAGACTAAGAAAGAGAGAGAGAGAGACTAAGAAAGAGAGAGAGAGAGACTAAGAAAGAGAGAGAGAGACTAAGAAAGAGAGAAAGAGACTAAGAAAGAGAGAGAGAGAGACAAAGAAAGAGAGAGAGACTAAGAAAGAGAGAGAGAGAGAGAGAGACTAAGAAAGAGAGAGAGAGACTAAGAAAGAGAGAGAGAGAGACTAAGAAAGAGAGAGAGAGAGAGACTAAGAAAGAGAGAGAGAGAGAGAGAGAGACAAAGAAAGAGAGAGAGACTAAGAAAGAGAGAGAGAGACTAAGAAAGAGAGAGACTAAGAAAGAGAGAGAGAGACTAAGAAAGAGAGAGAGAGAGAGAGACTAAGAAAGAGAGAGAGAGACTAAGAAAGAGAGAGAGAGAGACTAAGAAAGAGAGAGAGAGAGACTAAGAAAGAGAGAGAGACTAAGAAAGAGAGAGAGAGAGAGAGAGACTAAGAAAGAGAGAGAGAGAGAGACTAAGAAAGAGAGAGAGAGAGACTAAAAAAGAGAGAGAGAGAGAGACTAAGAGAGAGACTAAGAAAGAGAGAGAGACTAAGAAGAGAGAGAGAGACTAAGAAAGAGAGAGAGACTAAGAAAGAGAGAGAGAGACTAAGAAAGAGAGAGAGAGAGAGAGACTAAGAAAGAGAGAGAGAGAGACTAAGAAAGAGAGAGAGAGAGAGAGACAAAGAAAGAGAGAGAGAGAGACTAAGAAAGAGAGAGAGAGACTAAGAAAGAGAGAGAGAGACTAAGAAAGAGAGAGAGAGACTAAGAAAGAGAGAGAGAGAGATTAAGAAAGAGAGAGAGAGAGACTAAGAAAGAGAGAGAGAGAGAAACTAAGAAAGAGAGAGAGAGAGACTACGAAAGAGAGAGAGAGACTAAGAAAGAGAGAGAGAGAGAGACTAAGAAAGGGAGAGAGAGACTAAGAAAGAGAGAGAGAGACTAAGAAAGAGAGAGAGAGAGACTAAGAAAGAGAGAGACTAAGAAAGAGAGACAGAGAGAGAGAGACTAAGAGAGAGAGAGAGAGAGAGAGAGAGAGAGAGACTACGAAAGAGAGAGAGAGACTAAGAAAGAGAGAGAGAGAGACTAAGAAAGGGAGAGAGAGACTAAGAAAGAGAGAGAGAGACTAAGAAAGAGAGAGAGAGAGACTAAGAAAGAGAGAGACTAAGAAAGAGAGACAGAGAGAGAGACTAAGAGAGAGAGACAGAGAGAGAGACTAAGAGAGAGAGACAGAGAGAGAGACAGAGAGAGAGACAGAGAGAGAGAGAGACACAGAGAGAGAGAGAGACAGAGAGAGAGAGACAGAGAGAGAGAGACAGAGACAGACAGTCAGCTGGACAGACAGTCAGATAGACGGATAGACAGATAGACAGACAGACAGAGCAACTGACAACAGACATACAGACAGAGAGATACGGACAGACAGACAGAGAGACAGACAGTCTCTTGGAGACAAACAGGCAGACAGACACTGTTCCGCCGCTTTGGTAATTATGGGTGTAGCAGAACCCGCGCCGTCGGCAGAGGGATAGTTACAATCACTACTACTCTTTAAAAGTATGGGTTTGTGTGAACTCGCGCCATCGGTAGTGTTTATGTAAATTATCATAATCAATTAATTTTAATGTTTTGTCATGTACACACTAAAAATTTGCAGACAGAGAGCAAATTAGGTGTGTGAGAGATACTTAAAATTTCAAAACGATACCTTTAATGGTTCCAGAGTTACAATGATTTTAGTGTGTCTCTGGGTACAGGTGAACCCAGGAAGCACGGCAAAGGTTAAACGAAAGGGTGTTTGTACTGTGTGTAAAAGCCTGACAGTATAGTTTTGTGATGGTTTACGGGAGGCGTACAGTTACTGTGCCTTTAACATGCAGTAAGAGTTTCATGACCTCAAGACATGTACCTAGTAAGTCTTTAAAAACAATTGAAGAATAATACCCCCCCCCTCCCCCCACGCCTCCTCTGTACGTTATATGGTGAAGTGTGTGGGTGGGGGGGTGCGTGTGTGGATGTGTGTGACTCATTATATGTTAAATATAATCCTCCATCAGCACCCTCCTTACCGTGTTCACAGTTCGGTTCACCGTCTCAGATCTGGCCAGGTTTTTACATGAGATAAACCATCCCTCCACTTGGTCACATACCAACAATGAACAGCCAGGCTTTAACATGAGATAAGACCATCCCTCCACTTGGTCACATACCAACACTGAACAGCCTGGGTGTTACATGAGATAAGACCATCCCTCCACTTGGTCACATACCAACAATGAACAGCCAGGCTTTAACATGAGATAAGACCATCCCTCCACTTGGTCACATACCAACACTGAACAGCCTGGGTGTTACATGAGATAAGACCATCCCTCCACTTGGTCACATACCAACAATGAACAGCCAGGCTTTAACATGAGATAAGACCATCCCTCCACTTGGTCACATACCAACACTGAACAGCCTGGGTGTTACATGAGATAAGACCATCCCTCCACTTGGTCACATACCGACAATGAACAGCCAGGTTTTTACATGAGATAAGACCATCCCTCCACTTGGTCACATACCGACAATGAACAGCCGGGGTGTTACATGAGATAAGACCATCCCTCCACTTGGTCACATACCAACAATGAACAGCCAGGCTTTAACATGAGATAAGACCATCCCTCCACTTGGTCACATACCGACAATGAACAGCCTGGGTGTTACATGAGATAAGACCATCCCTCCACTTGGTCACATACCAACAATGAACAGCCAGGCTTTAACATGAGATAAGACCATCCCTCCACTTGGTCACATACCAACACTGAACAGCCTGGGTGTTACATGAGATAAGACCATCCCTCCACTTGGTCACATACCGACAATGAACAGCCAGGTTTTTACATGAGATAAGACCATCCCTCCACTTGGTCACATACCGACAATGAACAGCCAGGGTGTTACATGAGATAAGACCATCCCTCCACTTGGTCACATACCAACAATGAACAGCCAGGCTTTAACATGAGATAAGACCATCCCTCCACTTGGTCACATACCGACAATGAACAGCCAGGGTGTTACATGAGATAAGACCATCCCTCCACTTGGTCACATACCAACAATGAACAGCCAGGCTTTAACATGAGATAAGACCATCCCTCCACTTGGTCACATACCAACACTGAACAGCCTGGGTGTTACATGAGATAAGACCATCCCTCCACTTGGTCACATACCGACAATGAACAGCCAGGTTATTACATGAGATAAGACCATCCCTCCACTTGGTCACATACCGACAATGAACAGCCAGGGTGTTACATGAGATAAGACCATCCCTCCACTTGGTCACATACCAACAATGAACAGCCAGGCTTTAACATGAGATAAGACCATCCCTCCACTTGGTCACATACCAACACTGAACAGCCTGGGTGTTACATGAGATAAGACCATCCCTCCACTTGGTCACATACCAACAATGAACAGCCAGGGTGTTACATGAGATAAGACCATCCCTCCACTTGGTCACATACCGACAATGAACAGCCAGGGTGTTACATGAGATAAGACCATCCCTCCACTTGGTCACATACCGACAATGAACAGCCAGGGTGTTACATGAGATAAGACCATCCCTCCACTTGGTCACATACCGACAATGAACAGCCAGGGTGTTACATGAGATAAGACCATCCCTCCACTTGGTCACATACCGACAATGAACAGCCAGGGTGTTACATGAGATAAGACCATCCCTCCACTTAGTCACATACCGACAATGAACAGCCTGGGTGTTACATGAGATAAGACCATCCCTCCACTTGGTCACATACCAACAATGAACAGCCTGGGTGTTACATGAGATAAGACCACCCCTCCACTTGGTCACATACCGACAATGAACGGCCAGGGTGTTACATGAGATAAGACCATCCCTCCACTTGGTCACATACCAACAATGAACAGCCAGGGTGTTACATGAGATAAGACCATCCCTCCACTTGGTCACATACCGACAATGAACAGCCAGGGTGTTACATGAGATAAGACCATCCCTCCACTTGGTCACATACCGACAATGAACAGCCAGGGTGTTACATGAGATAAGACCATCCCTCCACTTAGTCACATACCGACAATGAACAGCCAGGGTGTTACATGAGATAAGACCATCCCTCCACTTGGTCACATACCAACAATGAACAGCCTGGGTGTTACATGAGATAAGACCATCCCTCCACTTGGTCACATACCGACAATGAACGGCCAGGGTGTTACATGAGATAAGACCATCCCTCCACTTGGTCACATACCAACAATGAACAGCCAGGGTGTTACATGAGATAAGACCATCCCTCCACTTGGTCACATACCAACAATGAACAGCCAGGGTGTTACATGAGATAAGACCATCCCTCCACTTGGTCACATACCAACAATGAACAGCCAGGGTGTTACATGAGATAAGACCATCCCTCCACTTGGTCACATACCAACAATGAACAGCCAGGGTGTTACATGAGATAAGACCATCCCTCCACTTGGTCACATACCAACAATGAACAGCCAGGGTGTTACATGAGATAAGACCATCCCTCCACTTGGTCACATACCGACAATGAACAGCCAGGGTGTTACATGAGATAAGACCATCCCTCCACTTGGTCACATACCGACAATGAACAGCCAGGGTGTTACATGAGATAAGACCATCCCTCCACTTGGTCACATACCGACAATGAACAGCCTGGGTGTTACATGAGATAAGACCATCCCTCCACTTGGTCACATACCGACAATGAACAGCCAGGGTGTTACATGAGATAAGACCATCCCTCCACTTGGTCACATACCGACAATGAACAGCCAGGGCGCTCTTTATGCACGTTGGGGATTTTTTATGAATCAAATTTGTGAAAGCCACAAGGAAGAAAATCTGAAATGAGTTCATCCAACAATCCCAACTGACCACAGCAAGCAGTCAGGGTGTTGAGTGTTGGTGTGTGACCAAGTGGAGGGATGGTTTATCCCATGTAAATGCCTGGCTAAAGATGAGGCGGTGAGCCGAACTGTTTACACGAAAAGAAAGGTGCCTCAAAGAAAAACTGCATGAGTTGGTATTTATTTATTGCATGATATTCATATTCTGTATATCTGAGTAATAACCATCCTTTTTTCCGTTTCAGTCAAGTGCAAGGCAAGAGATGTGGGAGGTAAGTTTATGCTTTAAACGCCAGGCATACGTAACAGTTTTAATGAATAGTTACGAACTGTGAGAGGAAGTAGAAAATGTTTCTTGAATTCTTTTATAACTATGAGCCACTGGGCCATACTGTACCACCTCCCTGCAATAGTTTGTGAACAAATAAGGTTTTACTATGTGTGCTTCTGACTCAGTGGCGGCTGTGCACGCCGTCTTCCTGTACGTTGGGGACTTCAGGTGTTGTAAAATACATGCTGAAACATTAAATCACAAAGCAAACACGTAGAGGTTGAAGATTGCTGGAAGGTCAAGTTCGGATATTGTTGTGTGCTAAATATTATTTATTGGGGGGGGGGGGGGGTAAAATATGTAACATGTTTTTGAAGCTATACCTTTCAAACTTACGATGCAGTAAGAGTTTCATATCCTCAAGACATGTACCTAGTAAGACATGTACCTAGTATAATGGACCCTACCCAATTGTCAAGGTCACTGTCGTGTTTTTTGTATACGCAACTACTTTCGAATGTTCATTATTGACATAATTGCACGATTCACTTCTATATTCGGTGTTTATACATCCACCAACACTTAGTGTTCAGTTCTTGAAGACATGCATACAATTCCAATACATGTAATGCGCATTTTCCTGATTGTTTGCTATGCTAAACTTATACAGACGGAGATCATTAAGAAACTAACACATCAGGATCATCACGGCCGCTTTGCACAATCCATTTCACACGTTGTGGTGACTAGCACGTTTGTCGTTAAAGGTACATTCGATGACGTAACACGTACACGTTCTTTAAAAACAATTGAAGAATAATACCCCCCCTCCCCACGCCTCTTCTGTACGTTACATGGTGAAGTGTGTGGGTGGGGGGGGGGGGGGTGCGTGTGTGGGTGTGTGTGACTCATGAAATGTTAAATATAATCCTCGATCAGCACCCTCCTTACCGTGTAAACAGTTCGGTTCACCGTCTCAGATCTGGCCAGGCTTTTACATGACATGAGACCATCCCTCCACTTGGTCACATACCAACAATGAACAGCCAGGCTTTTACATGACATGAGACCACCCCTCCACTTGGTCACATACCAACAATGAACAGCCAGGCTTTTACATGACATGAGACCATCCCTCCACTTGGTCACATACCGTCAATGAACTGACTTTAACATGAGATAAAACATCCCTCCACTTGGTCACATACCGTCAATGAACTGACTTTAACATGAGATAAAACATCCCTCCACTTGGTCACATACCAACAATGAACTGACTTTAACATGAGATAAAACATCCCTCCACTTGGTCACATACCAACAATGAACTGACTTTAACATGAGATAAAACATCCCTCCACTTGCTCACATACCAACAATGAACTGACTTTAACATGAGATAAAACATCCCTCCACTTGGTCACATACCAACAATGAACTGACTTTAACATGAGATAAAACATCCCTCCACTTGGTCACATACCAACAATGAACTGACTTTAACATGAGATAAAACATCCCTCCACTTGGTCACATACCAACAATGAACTGACTTTAACATGAGATAAACCATCCCTCTACTTGGTCACATACCAACAATGAACTGACTTTAACATGAGATAAACCATCCCTCTACTTGGTCACATACCACAATGAACAGCCAGGCCTTTACATGACATGAGACCATCCCTCCACGTGGTCACATACCAACAATGAACAGCCAGGGCGCTCTTTATGCACATTTGGGGATTTTTTGTCGCGGACAGTTGTATGTAGTTATAAGGTTCCTTGGTCGGGCGTTGCTGACAGGTACCTGTGTCAAGGTGGGAAGACCGGTAGCTGGGCTTAGCTCAGTGATTCGCGCCTTGCACGCTTTGCACGCATTGCACGGGACGTTCACGGTAAGCTGCGCGCTATTTGTAGGGTTCACCGTTTACCTGGTTGCTGACTGAGAAATTCATAGGCATTCTTTTTTCTGTCTCGGCCGAGACCAGATGTTTGTTCGAACGGCTTCGAAATTCGTGTGTGAATTGTCGTTTGAGTTCGAAGTTATTTTCAGTAGTAATGTACGTCTACTGTGGACTTTGTTAAAGTCGGTTGCGTAAAGTGCGCGATGTTTTTCATTAGCCTGTGTGAGGCTTTCAGTGTTTACTGTCGAAGACAGACCGGACGGGAAGGTGCGAACCCTAGCTTCACAGCATGGAGGAGGCACCACCACGCTGCTGCGTGAGCAGCCAGTTTGGACTCTCGCATCGTCACCCCCACGCTGCTGTGTGAGCAGCCCCTCTGGATCTTCTCCGAGGCTTCATTACGCTGTTTTGAGCAGCTATCTTGTAACGTCACAGCGGCGCAACCACGCTGCTGTTGGGCAGCAACATCGAACCGGCGCCGTCGCTGCAGAGTGTGTGCCGTGTGACAGCTCTTAACTGGGCTGATTCTCTCACCCCCGCGACAGAGACGCAGGTGTCGACCCGAGGGCGCACCCCCCCCCCCTGAATTCGTCGAACGTGTAGATAAGTACTTTCTTACGATAGATATCATTTATGGAATGAGGAGGGCCTTTATGACGTACGTGCTTTGTGTTTGACTATCCTGATTGTCTCGTATGTCGTTTGTTGTCGTTATTTTGACTGTTGTGTACTTTCTCATGTTCATTATGTTCATCCTCATGTATTCGTGTTAACCCTTTCATTGTTCCATCCATCGTCACCCCCATATTTCACCCAACTGGGAACTATTAAATACTTTCATTTATTTACATTGGTGTTCTGTGAGTGCTGTGTTGTGTGGCCAAAGTTTTTATGTGAAAAACTAAACATGCAAACGTGCATGCACGCGACAATGGCGAGCTTGCCAGGATAAATCCTCTTTGAATTCAAGGAATTCACTTCATTTTTGTCGTTGGCCACACTTCCCATACACTGGACACTGATGTACTGTAGTTAATTAGCTTTTGTTGTTGTCTGGTAACTGTGGGTGGTTGGAGGGGCCCGAGGGTTAGCATCAGGCCTTGTGGGTTTCTTGTCCTTGTTACCAGTCAGCTGTGCCTTGTTTTGATTTTTCATGTTTTGGCTAACCGTTTGCTAGTTTGTTCTTGTTTATGGAACTTCGTTCTGGTCGTGTTCTTGATGATAGTGCTATCATGGCGTCTAGGACGGAAAGTAGTTCGGATAGGATTGCTAGGTGGCGTTCACTTGCTGAGGAGCTAGGTGTTAAATCTGCCAGTATTCCTGAGTTTATTGCCGAGCGAATGACCCGTGAAGATGCGGAACAGGCTAGACTAGAGCTAGAGAAGGAGAAACTTGAACTAGAAAGGAAAGCTTATCAGGACAAGCTAGAAGTAGCGCGTCGAGAGACTGATGAGAGAGTTAAGTATGTTCAAGCTCAGCGAGAGACTGATGAGAAAGCCGCATATGAACGTACTCAGATGTTTGAAGAAAAACAAAGGCAAGAGAGAGAGGACCATGACCGTAAGCAAAAGCAGGAAGGAGAAGAGCATGACCTTCGCATGCAACTCCTGCAGAGAGAGTCGGAAAGTAAGAGGGTGAAGAGAGGAGGTAGGGATGGAGCTGATAATGAGGGAGATTCCTCAGGCGAAGAAGAGTCTAGTGACCTTCGTGGTTTTCGGCCTTCCATACCGATGTTTGATGAGAGCAAAGAAAACATAGCTACTTGGTTGAAAAGGTTTGAGAGAGTCGCTACCTTGTACAAGTGGAAGAGAAATACGTGGGCAACTAGGGTCTCGACTAGGTTGTCGGGTAGGGCTGTAGAAGTGTACAACACTCTGGATGATGATAGCGCAGACGACTATGACGGTTTGAAGGTCGCGTTGTTAGGCCGCTATCAGCTCACAGCCGAAACCTACCGCCGTCGTCTCAGAACCTGCAAGAGAAAAGAACATGAAACGTTCAGACAGTTCGGTGCTCGCATTGAAGAGAATTTGACTAAGTGGCATGAGCTTTCCGAGATCACAGAACTGAAACAGTTGGTTTTGCTGGAACAGTTCTTGCAGACCCTGAGCGCGGACATGGCCGCGTACGTTAAGGAGAAAAAACCTCAGACGTTAGCCGAAGCAGTTAAGTCCGCTGAGATTCATTTTGAAGCACACCGTGACAGTAAGAAGTTTTTTCAGCATGATCGTGATCAGGGTGGAAAGGCTGGCGTTGGTGAAAAGCAGAAAAGTGGAGATAACTCAGTTGGTACATCCGGTAGGAAGTGTTTCATCTGTGAGTCCCCCAAACATTTGGCTAGAGATTGCCCCAAGAAGAGCAAGTCGACGGGAGCGGTGAATAGTGGTCCTGAGAAGTCTTTACCGCCCGTCAGTGTACCTACTTTGTGTACTCCCTGTAGCCAGCAAGACTACGACCCGAGATGCCTGGTGGTAGTAGATGGTGTTGCAGTGGAGGGGTTGCGTGATACTGGATCTCAGGTTTGTGTCGTGAAGAGTTCATTAGTTTCCAGGTCTCAGTTCACAGGACAGGATCTTGAGGTTTCTATGGCTGAGAAAGACATCAAGAGGCGCTATCCAGTGATTAAGGTTCAGGTTGATTGTCCTTTCTACACTGGTGAGGTTGAGGCTATCGTCATGGATACACCTGTTGCTGATTTCATTGTAGGTAATCACGCCCGGCTGGGTGACTCGATTGTTCTTCCAGTGTACGCTGTGTCCAAGGTTGTGTCAGTTGTCACTCGTGCTCAGGCTGCCGCTGAAGGGAAGAAGTCGACTTTGTTACATGTTGCTGCTCCAGGGCTAGAAACAGTCACCCCTGAGCAGTTGCATGACCTTCAGCGGAATGATTCGACTTTGAAGAGTTGTAGTGAGGCGGCAGATCGCCGGGACGTCAGAACGTCTGGTCACTCTGGTGAAGTTGGGTTTGTTTGGAAGAAGAAGATTCTGTACCGTGAGTATCGCGGTGGTGGTAGCGTCTATACTCAGGTTGTTGTTCCCCAGCAGTTGAGGTTAGGTGTTATCAAGTTGGCCCATGAACCGCCTATGGGAGGTCACATGGGTGTTCAGAGGACACGTGATCGAGTTTGGCAGCAGTTCTTTTGGCCAGGTATGTGCGCAGACATACGTCGCTTTGTGTTGTCTTGCGATCAGTGTCAAAAGGTTTCTCATAAGCCACAGAAGGTACCGTTAGGTAAGATGCCTCTCATCGATACGCCGTTCGAGCGTGTGGCGATCGATCTGGTGGGTCCCATCATCCCTGCTTCTGAGTCTGGTAACAGGTACATTTTGGTGTTTGTGGACTACGCTACTCGGTACCCGGAAGCCATTCCATTGAAGTCGATTGAGGCTGTGAAGGTTGCAGAAGCGATGTGGGCCGTCTGGACTCGAGTAGGAATTCCCTCAGAGATTTTGACAGACCGTGGTACCCAGTTCATGTCCGAGGTGATGAAAGAAGTGGAGCGTTTGCTGGCCATCAAGGGTTTAGCGACTACTCCGTACCATGCGCAAGGAAACGGATTGGTGGAACGGTACAACGGAACACTCAAGACCATGCTACGCAAGCTTGCTCAAGAGAAACCGAAGCAGTGGGATCGCTACATTCCTGCACTCCTCTTCGCTTATCGTGAAGTTCCACAGGAGAGTCTGGGATTCTCTCCCTTTGAGCTTCTATACGGCAGGACAGTGCGAGGACCCATGTCTGTTCTTCGCAACCTATGGACGGAGGAGCAAGTCGATGAACAAGTTCGTACGACTTCTGAGTATGTGGTTGACTTGAGGAACCGGATTGAGGAAACCTGTAAACTGGCGCGTCGGAATCTGTCAGCTGCTGCCCAGAAACACGCGGAGGTGTTCAACCGGAAGACAGTGCGAAGACAGTTCCAGCCTGGAGACAAGGTTTTGTTACTGCTGCCGCAGAAGAAGAACAAGCTGCAGTTGTGTTGGCAGGGACCGTTCGACGTTTTGGAGAAGAAAGGCGAGTCAGACTACAGGATTCGGATCTACGGGCGTGAGAAGCTGTACCATGCCAATCTTCTCAAGTTGTACAGAGACCGACAAAACACTGCGGACCCCTCAGATGGGATACCCACCGTAGCGGTGGCGGTGGTTGAAGAAACTGAGGAGATGATTTCGCCTGATCGGGAACTACCCCTGCCCTGCTTGGAGGGCGAAGAAACGGTGGAGGACATCAACCTGTCTGCTACACTGACTGCAGAGCAACGACGTCAGGTGTTGGAGATTGCGGAGAGGCATGAGAGAGTTCTTACTGATGTCCCCCTTCAGACGCCTTTGGCCGTTTTTGACATGACGGTGGAATCCGCGAAACCGGTTCGAGTGAAACAGTACCCTTTACCTTATGCCAAGGTAGAGACCATCAAGGAAGAGGTGCAGGCCATGAAGAAGTTGGGTGTTATCGAACCGGCTGCTTCTCCCTACAACGCCCCTGTTGTGCTCATCCGCAAGAAGGATGGGAAGGTTCGCTTTTGTGTGGATTACAGGCGGCTGAATGATGTGACAGTCTTCGATGCTGAACCACTCCCAGATGTGGAACACCTGTTCGCTGGTTTGGGTCGAGCGACTTACTTCAGCAAGTTTGATCTTTCCAAGGGGTATTGGCAGATACCCATCCGAGACGACGTCCGTCCCATGACTGCGTTCACCACTCCGGTAGGCCAGTTCCAGTTTACAGTCATGCCGTTTGGACTGAAGAACGCCGTGGCTGTGTTTTCCCGTATGATGAGGGCTTTGCTGGAACCGCTGGGGAGGAACGACGTTCATAACTTCATGGACGACATTCTGGTGGCGACCGAAACCTGGAAGGAACATTTGGCTGCGCTGGAGGCTGTGTTGCGGCGCCTTGAGCAGGCCAATCTCTCTGCCAGACCGATGAAGTGCTTCGTTGGGTTCGAGGAGTTGAGTTTCTTGGGTCACGTGGTGAGGAAGGGTGAGATCTTACCTGAGGACAACAAGCTGCAGAAAATTGACGAGGCTCCGGTTCCAGAGACCAAGAAGCAAGTTCGGGCGTTCCTTGGTCTAGCCGGATACTACCGGAAGTTCATCCCAAATTTCTCTGCAATTGCTCTGCCGCTCTCTGATCTGACAAAGAAGAATTCTCCCAACACCGTGGTTTGGACAGCCGAGTGTGAGAAGGCATTCAGGGCTCTGAAAGCCAGGCTGACCTCAAAGCCAGTTTTGCAACTGCCGGATCTGTCGCAGTCATTCACGCTTCGGACGGATGCCTCTGATCATGGACTGGGAGCTGTGCTTATGCAAGAAAAGGATGGCGTGTTCCACCCTGTCGCCTACGCCAGCCGGAAGTTGTCCACCCCGGAGAGCAAGTACTCCACCATTGAACGTGAGTGTCTGGCCGTTGTATGGGCTACCCAGAAGTTCCAGCCATTTTTGTACGGACAGACGTTTGTGTTGGAGACAGATCACCAACCACTGCGTTACCTGCAGACAGCAAAGGTGGTGAACAGCAGGCTCATGCGCTGGAGTTTGTTGTTGCAAGCCTACAGTTTCACCGTGCGGGTGATTCCCGGTAGTCGCAACGTGGGAGCCGACTACCTCAGTCGGGCATGCGTTGAATAGGGATCTTTTGCCGTGTAGACAGATGTCTATGCTTAACTTGGGGGGCATTGTCGCGGACAGTTGTATGTAGTTATAAGGTTCCTTGGTCGGGCGTTGCTGACAGGTACCTGTGTCAAGGTGGGAAGACCGGTAGCTGGGCTTAGCTCAGTGATTCGCGCCTTGCACGCTTTGCACGCATTGCACGGGACGTTCACGGTAAGCTGCGCGCTATTTGTAGGGTTCACCGTTTACCTGGTTGCTGACTGAGAAATTCATAGGCATTCTTTTTTCTGTCTCGGCCGAGACCAGATGTTTGTTCGAACGGCTTCGAAATTCGTGTGTGAATTGTCGTTTGAGTTCGAAGTTATTTTCAGTAGTAATGTACGTCTACTGTGGACTTTGTTAAAGTCGGTTGCGTAAAGTGCGCGATGTTTTTCATTAGCCTGTGTGAGGCTTTCAGTGTTTACTGTCGAAGACAGACCGGACGGGAAGGTGCGAACCCTAGCTTCACAGCATGGAGGAGGCACCACCACGCTGCTGCGTGAGCAGCCAGTTTGGACTCTCGCATCGTCACCCCCACGCTGCTGTGTGAGCAGCCCCTCTGGATCTTCTCCGAGGCTTCATTACGCTGTTTTGAGCAGCTATCTTGTAACGTCACAGCGGCGCAACCACGCTGCTGTTGGGCAGCAACATCGAACCGGCGCCGTCGCTGCAGAGTGTGTGCCGTGTGACAGCTCTTAACTGGGCTGATTCTCTCACCCCCGCGACAGAGACGCAGGTGTCGACCCGAGGGCGCACCCCCCCCCCCCTGAATTCGTCGAACGTGTAGATAAGTACTTTCTTACGATAGATATCATTTATGGAATGAGGAGGGCCTTTATGACGTACGTGCTTTGTGTTTGACTATCCTGATTGTCTCGTATGTCGTTTGTTGTCGTTATTTTGACTGTTGTGTACTTTCTCATGTTCATTATGTTCATCCTCATGTATTCGTGTTAACCCTTTCATTGTTCCATCCATCGTCACCCCCATATTTCACCCAACTGGGAACTATTAAATACTTTCATTTATTTACATTGGTGTTCTGTGAGTGCTGTGTTGTGTGGCCAAAGTTTTTATGTGAAAAACTAAACATGCAAACGTGCATGCACGCGACATTTTTTATGAATCAAATTTGTGAAAGCCACAAGGAAGAAAATCTGAAATTAAATCATCCAACAATCCCAACTGACCACAGCAAGCAGTCAGGGTGTTGAGTGTTGGTGTGTGACCAAGTGGAGGGATGGTTTTATCCCATGTAAAGGCCTGGCTAGATATCGAGGCGGTGAGCCCAACTGTTTACACGAAAAGAAAGGTGCCTCAAAGAAAAACTGCATGAGTTGGTATTTATTACTTGCGTGATATTCATATTCTGTATATCTGAGTAATAATCATCCTTTTTTCCGTTTCAGCCGTTTGCGCACATGCAGATGTTGAATGTAAGTTTATCCTTCAAACTCCAGGCATAATTAAGAGTTTAACGAATAGTTACGAACTGTGAGAGGAAGCAGAAAATGTTTCTTGAATTCTTTTATAACTATGAGGCACTAGGCCATACTGGGCCTGCAATAGTTGGTGAACAAATAAGGTTTTACTATGCGTGCTTCTGACTCAGTGGCAGCTGTGCACGCCGTCTTCCTGTACGTTGGGGACTTCAGGTGTTGTAAAATACATGCTGAAACATCAAATCACAAAGCAAACACGTAGAGGTTCAATATAGCTGGAAGGTCAAGTTCGGAGATTGTTGTGTGCTAAATATTATGTATTGGGGGGGGGGGGATGGGGGGGGGGATTGTCACGTTTCAATATATCACTTAAGGTGATTATGAACCGGTTAATTACTACTAATTAACTAACCACACCACGATCCACTCTCGCAGTCATACAATTAAATAGAGTCAACAAAAGTATAAGTTTCAGACGCCTGTTTATGTATAAACTCACCACCTCCCTCGAGCCTTCACTCAAAATATGTTCCTTTTACGTTCTCAACACGTAAAAAACCCGTGGTCACTGACAAAATGCCAGTGGTATATAGAAAATTAACGTAACACGCTGAACCCGTGTAAATACAGTCAAAATGAGAATGTTCTGTTCAAAAGCTCTAGTTCATGCGGGTGTCACCACCCCACGTTGTCACTACTCCAATGAAATCACAGATACGAAAAGACAACGGTGGTCAACGGGGTGCGTAAGACATGGTGCACTTAGCTTTCTTTCTGTATGCTGGTTAGCCGGTATGCTGGTTAGCCGGGTTGCTGGTTAGCCGGTTTGCTGGTTAGCCGGTTCGCTGGTTAGCCGGTCCGCTGGTTAGCCGGTTCGCTGGTTAGCCGGTCTGCTGGTTAGCCGGTTAGCGTAGCTTCCTCAGGTCCCAGCTCCAACGTCTGCAGCTAGCAAAGTCCCGCCAAAGGCAGCCGTGCAGCAGTTACAGGAAAACGTAACGAACGAAGGCTGCAAACAGAAAGCATCGGTGCACTAAACATGTCAGCTACCCCTCACCCACCACCTTAAAACATGTCATCTTTAAATACCTCATCGAGCACGTGGGCCTGCACAAAACGGACTTTTTACAACAACAAAACAGCCATTTTCCGTCCTTCTCTCCCTATCTGCAAAAACCATATACAGATTAGTATTTTAGCGTCACAGAGAGTAAATTATGCGCTAACCTGGAAAGAACAACAGAGAGTATTTCATTCCACAACACAGACTCATCAACAGCGTTAAATAATGATTTATTACCTCAAAAGCCTATGATTGTACTCTCAATGGAAGCAAAGTCCGCTTCCTCCCTGGAACAGCCTCTGTTCGTCAACAGTGACCAAAAACCTCCAGAACCCCTTGTCGAATCCTTATGCGAAAGCCATCGCCGACGAAGGAAAGTTGACGACTTGTCCTCAGCAAAATAGTGGCAGTGTGAAGGAAATAACCGGTGGAAGCTCCCCTAGAGTGCCGAATACAATATTCGGTGAAAAACCATCATACTCTAGAAACTGTGTATTAGATCCTTCCCCTTCTGCCGCTGGGTGTCAAGTGCGCCGCCCTTGTGTCTCTCCCAGACAACCTAGCCAATAACACGTGACTGACCTTGTCACAAAACCAGTCCAGCTATACACAATTCTGCCTCCCAAGCAGAAAAAAGACACGAGAAACTCAATCCGTGAAAATCCCGTGCGCGCTGTCAGCGAAAAACCGTCAGCCCTATGACAGCAGAAACCCCCACTGTGAAACTCGTGCACTACAAAACATCCGTGCTAGTTGAGCACTGTCAGCAAACTCTGCTGTAGCCCAATATCACGTACAGGCGCTTTCTATCATAATCGACCAAGAACAGGCACTCCACTGAGTGACACTTTCTTGGTCTCTGTCACCCGATCGTGACACACCTCCCCTCTTCAAGACGAAACCTCGGTTTCGCTCACAGTCATGTTCTCCTCTACAGCCCGAGAGAGAAAGTCAGCTCCAACATTGTTGGCGCCCGGAATGACGCGTACCGTGAATTGGTACGGTTGGAGAATCAACGCCCAGCGCATAAGTCTGGCGTTTGCCAACCTTGCAACCTGAAGATATTGCAGAGGTTGATGGTCTGTTTCCAGACAGAAAGGTCGTCCTCAAGAACGAGCAACCCCTCGTTTCACCCCTGATGACTGCAACCTTCTCTGTCTTCTTGTCTTTGTTCTTCTGGTCTTTGTTCTTCTCCCCGTAGGCTGTCCTCTCTATGTAGGCGCGCAGCAGGTTGGCATGGTACAGGCGTGCTTTCCCGTGCATCATGATCCTGTAGTCGTTCTGGCCCACTTTCGCTGTCACCTCAAAAGGTCCTTGCCACTGCAGTTGTAGCTTGTTGTGTTTGACAGGTAAAAGTAGCAACACCCGTTCTCCAATCTTGAAGCTGCGCGGCCGTGCCTTGCGGTCGAATCCTCGCGCGTAACGCTGTGCTGCTCTGCCCAGGTTCTCTTGAGCCAGTTTGCAGGTCTCTTCAATCCTGTTCCTGAGTTCTACGATGTAGGTCGCTGTCGTCTGCACCTCCTCGTCAGCTTCTTCGTCCGTCCAAGCCTGACGCAGGATAGCCATGGGACCGCGTACCTGTCTGCCGTACAACAGCTCGAATGGGGAAAAGCCCAGGCTCTCCTGAGGAACCTCGCGGTATGCAAAAAGCAATGCTGGGATGTACCTGTCCCACGTGCGTGGTTTCTCCTGAGCTAGTTTCCTCAGCATGGTCTTCAAGGTGCCATTGAACCTTTCCACCAGTCCGTTGCACTGAGCATGGTAAGGAGTGGTGAAGTGCTGCTCCAGTGATAGCAGTCGTGCTGCCTCCGCCATCACTCCTCCCGTGAACTGCGTGCCTCTGTCGGTGAGTACCTCTGATGGAATTCCCAGCCGGGACCACATAGTAACCAGAGCCTCAGCTACTCGGGTGGCTTCAATCGATTTCAGAGGGATCGCCTCTGGGTATCGAGTAGCGTAGTCCACCATGGTCAAAATGTATCTGTTTCCGTCCTCAGACGCAGGCAAGATGGGCCCAATGATGTCCACTGCCACCCGACGAAAGGGTTCGTCGATGAGCGGCATCTTCTCTAAGGGGACCTTCCTCGCCCTTCCTTTGGCAACCACCTTCTGGCACTTATCGCAGGACGCACAGAAACGTCGGACATCCGTGCAGATGCCTGGCCAGTAAAAGTGGCGCCAGACACGATCCGTGGTCTTCTTGGTACCAAGATGACCTCCCAGAATCGAGTCGTGTGCCGTTGCCATGACACCCTCGCGAAACTCGCGAGGCACGACAACCTGTTTGAATGTACCTTCTTGGTTGCTGAACTCCCGGTAGAGCAACTTCTTGTCCCTGAGGAACTTTGACCTCCCATGCTTCCCGCTCAGCTTCACCTTCCCCGACTTCGCGTGCTCCCGAGGAGTCGCTAATGTCGGATCAGATGCCTGAGCCTTCGCGAGAAGCGCGGGGGTCACGTTCCCCAGGGCAGCTCGTGCAGCAGGTAGGGGTTTGAGAGGTTTGTCCTCTCGCTCCGCCTGTGCCCGCGTGAGCACTGAAATGACGTCGGGAGACCGATAAACGGGAACCTCCCTGGTGACGCCGTCCACAAACTGAACCCGGTTTCCAATGAGCAGGTCGCATGGAGGATCGTCCATGACGACGGCCACAATGGTCCCCGTGAACAACGGTGTTACGACCTTGATCACTGCCGTGTTCAAGTCGTAAGCGTGAGATGCCTCGGCCATTCTCACCCTGATGCTGTCTCCTGTGTAGGCCATAGCTGGAACTAGACTCGCCCGAACCACTATCATGTCTGCCCCTGTGTCCCGCAGACCTTCGCCCTTCACTCCGTTAACGTAGACGTTGCAGTGGGGCTGGAAATGTTTCCTGGAGCACGGAACGCAGAGTTGTGGAATGGTGCATGAGCTCGTGACGTCCCTTAACTCCTCGCTGCCAACAAAGTGTACGCCCTTCTGGTCAGCCTGTCTCTTGTGGCAGTCCTTCTTCACGTGGCCCCGCTTGTTGCAGTAGTAACACTGGATGTCAGTTCTGGAACCTGATCCTTTGTGTCCCTGATCGTCCTTCCCGTCCTTGGGTCATGAAGAACCCGAATTTCCCGATTTTCCCGGCCGTGAGCCTGAAGATTTGCCGGAGATCGCCTGGGCGTCCTCGTGTACTCTGATCCAGTCGGCTGCCTCCTGAGTAGTCTTTGGCTGGTGTTCCTGCACGAAGGTCACCACCTCAGGTCGCAGGCTGGACATCAGTTGCTCCATGACAATGAGGTCGGCAAGGACGTTGACGGTCCAGTCCTTTTCGGCCATCTCCACCCAGCGCCGCAGGTAGAGATTAAGGCGTGCCACAAACTGATGACTCAGCTCGCCGCTCAGTCTCTTGCTGTTACGCAGACGTCGTCGGTAGGCTTCAGCAGTCAGGTTGAAGCGCTGGAGTAACGCCTTCTTAAGTGCCTGATAGTCTCTCGCCTCGTCGTCATCCAAAGCGTTGTAGAGCTGCAATGCGCGTCCCTTCAAGCAGGTGCTAAGGCGGCTAGCCCACGTGGCCTCTTCCCACTTCTGGTCAGATGCAATGCGCTCAAACCGGCGTAAAAAGTCGTCGAGCTCGTCCTTGTCATCGTCGAACGTCGGCAGTCTCGTACGGTCGGCAACAAACGTCGGCGCGCTAGCCTGAGTAAGCGTACCCTTCTCGGCCTGTAGCCTAGCTAGCTCTAGCTGGTGATCGCGATCCGCCTGTTCCTTCCGGTCTAGTCTGTCACGTTCGTCTTTCTTTTCCTGTCTGTCTCGCTCTCTTTCTTGTCTGTCAAGTTCGGCCTGTCGTTCGGCCTGTCGTTCCCTTTCTTGTCTGTCTCGTTCATCTTTCTCTTTCCGTTCTTGTCTGTCACGTTCGTCTTTCTTTTCCTGTCTGTCTCGTTCGTCTTTCTCTTTCTTGTCCTGTCTGTCACGTTCGGCCTGTCGTTCTTGTCTGTCAAGCTCTTCTTTTCTCGTCTGTCGCTCTATGTCTTCCTTACGTTCTAACTCCTTGCGCTTAAGCAAACTACGCGCTCTAACGCGTGCGTCACGCTCTGTCTGTTCCTCGCTACCAGGAGTCTCAAAAGTTAATCTCTTCGTAGGAGATCCCCCTGTAGCCATGGTTAGTTTAGCAAAGCTTTATCACAAAAGTAAGTCTAACGCAGCTATAGCTAGAATACGCGGTGATGAAAGCGATGGATACAAAAATCCAGCAACCGGAAAATGCAGAAGAAAAATCCAAACGGTGTAGAACAAATCGCGTAGCCTACTTTATCGGCTGTTTTTGCGGTGAAACAAAGTGTTTCCCACAGCCGTGACCTACTTTATCGGCTGCTTTTTGCGGTGAAACAGAGTGTCTCCCACAGCCTTGGTTAGGACAGAAGTCCTCGGACCCTTCCCCCCCAAAATTCCAACAAAGTCAAAATATGGAGAAAAATCCAAGTAAAACAAGACTATAGAAATATAACCTGTTACAGAATGCGAAACAACAATGTAGAGAAAACTGAGTAAAACGAATAACAAATCCGCTAACCCCGCTCAGCTCTCTGCAACGGAAAACTCTGAACGTACAACAACAAAGATTCACAAACAAAGGAAAGGGAAGTAATCACAGTTAGCGCATACAATAACTCACAAATTACAATTTACATTTCCTGCAAGATGTGAATCGCTTAAGGTATGGTATATGATCAAAACTATACAAAAAAGGGTAGCACCAAGCAGAAAAATAAGTCGAGCACTGACGAGATTATCTGCTCTTAGTTATCCTTAATTGGTGGGTCTTTATCAGTTGGAAATTAACTGAGTAAATCCCGGCTTGGCCCCCATGTGTCACGTTTCAATATATCACTTAAGGTGATTATGAACCGGTTAATTACTACTAATTAACTAACCACACCACGATCCACTCTCGCAGTCATACAATTAAATAGAGTCAACAAAAGTATAAGTTTCAGACGCCTGTTTATGTATAAACTCACCACCTCCCTCGAGCCTTCACTCAAAATATGTTCCTTTTACGTTCTCAACACGTAAAAAACCCGTGGTCACTGACAAAATGCCAGTGGTATATAGAAAATTAACGTAACACGCTGAACCCGTGTAAATACAGTCAAAATGAGAATGTTCTGTTCAAAAGCTCTAGTTCATGCGGGTGTCACCACCCCACGTTGTCACTACTCCAATGAAATCACAGATACGAAAAGACAACGGTGGTCAACGGGGTGCGTAAGACATGGTGCACTTAGCTTTCTTTCTGTATGCTGGTTAGCCGGTATGCTGGTTAGCCGGGTTGCTGGTTAGCCGGTTTGCTGGTTAGCCGGTTCGCTGGTTAGCCGGTCCGCTGGTTAGCCGGTTCGCTGGTTAGCCGGTCTGCTGGTTAGCCGGTTAGCGTAGCTTCCTCAGGTCCCAGCTCCAACGTCTGCAGCTAGCAAAGTCCCGCCAAAGGCAGCCGTGCAGCAGTTACAGGAAAACGTAACGAACGAAGGCTGCAAACAGAAAGCATCGGTGCACTAAACATGTCAGCTACCCCTCACCCACCACCTTAAAACATGTCATCTTTAAATACCTCATCGAGCACGTGGGCCTGCACAAAACGGACTTTTTACAACAACAAAACAGCCATTTTCCGTCCTTCTCTCCCTATCTGCAAAAACCATATACAGATTAGTATTTTAGCGTCACAGAGAGTAAATTATGCGCTAACCTGGAAAGAACAACAGAGAGTATTTCATTCCACAACACAGACTCATCAACAGCGTTAAATAATGATTTATTACCTCAAAAGCCTATGATTGTACTCTCAATGGAAGCAAAGTCCGCTTCCTCCCTGGAACAGCCTCTGTTCGTCAACAGTGACCAAAAACCTCCAGAACCCCTTGTCGAATCCTTATGCGAAAGCCATCGCCGACGAAGGAAAGTTGACGACTTGTCCTCAGCAAAATAGTGGCAGTGTGAAGGAAATAACCGGTGGAAGCTCCCCTAGAGTGCCGAATACAATATTCGGTGAAAAACCATCATACTCTAGAAACTGTGTATTAGATCCTTCCCCTTCTGCCGCTGGGTGTCAAGTGCGCCGCCCTTGTGTCTCTCCCAGACAACCTAGCCAATAACACGTGACTGACCTTGTCACAAAACCAGTCCAGCTATACACAATTCTGCCTCCCAAGCAGAAAAAAGACACGAGAAACTCAATCCGTGAAAATCCCGTGCGCGCTGTCAGCGAAAAACCGTCAGCCCTATGACAGCAGAAACCCCCAATGTGAAACTCGTGCACTACAAAACATCCGTGCTAGTTGAGCACTGTCAGCAAACTCTGCTGTAGCCCAATATCACGTACAGGCGCTTTCTATCATAATCGACCAAGAACAGGCACTCCACTGAGTGACACTTTCTTGGTCTCTGTCACCCGATCGTGACAGGGATATATGTAACATGTTTTTGAAGCTATATCTTTCAAACTTACGATGCAGTAAGAGTTTCATATCCTCAAGGTATGAGCCTTGTATGATCGACCCTCGCCAATTGTCAATGTCACTTCTGGGTTGTGTGTGTGTGTGTGTGTGTGTGTGTGTGTGTGTATGTGTGTGCGTGCATGCGTGTCTGTGTGTATGTGTGTGTCTGTGTGTCTGTGTGTGTGTGTGCGTGTGTGTGTGTGTGAGTGTGTGTGTCTGTCTGTGTCTGTGTCTGTGTGTGTTTCTCTGTTTGTCTCTATTTGTGTGTGCCTCTACTTGACCTCTCCAGTGTGATGGTCAATCGGCACACTCCTTCCCGTGTGGCCCAACGGCTCATACCTGACCAGGCTTATACCTGGGATAAGACGTACCATCCCCCCACTTGGTCACATACAGACCAACAGCCCTGGTACTCTTTGTACAAATTGGTTATTTTTGTAAGATCTAGTGAACCAAACTGTTAACAAGGGAAGAGGGGTGGATAAAACTGCATGATTTGATCTTTGTTATTTGCATAATATTCATAATATATGTCTGAATAACAATTTAATTTTTTCTTCCAATGGGAAAAGACATCATTTGAGGAAGCATTATGCGAACAATTGGTAAGTGTATCCTTCAAACTCTAAGCATACATAACAGTTTAATGCATAGTTACGACCTATGAGAGGAAGCAATCAATGTTTCTGTTATGATTATCAGGCACTGAGACCTAACTGTTCCTCTCCCTGCAACTGTTGGGGAATAAATAAAGGTTTTACATTGCGTGCTACTGACTGGCAGCATCTTGAACACACGGCCAGTACCGTGTAACTGGCCTTGACACGGAACGATCCAAGGCGGGCAATCTCAGTCATCTCAAAGAGGGAAATCCAAACGCAATCCGCTTTGTTCGATTTTATGGGCTTGGACGATAGAGAAAAATAAGAAAAGCAAAAGCTGGAGTCCAGTCTGGACGAAACTGCTATCAAGAACGCAGAATTGATTTTTCCTGAGTTTTTTGTTTAGCCATAAGCGCCATGTTTATCGGAGCAGGAAACTCTTCCAGAGTGAGGCCCCTTCGTTGATGCATGTCAACGAGCATCATAAAAAACGCTGGCGCTGGACCCGAGTACTCTTCACACTGGCTCGCTCCCCGAGTATGAAAGTTTTTGTCTTGTGCACGTGGATTTAAAAAATTTTTATTTTTATTTTACACAATTAAAAAAATTATTAGAGTAAAATAAAACATTAAAACGTTCATAATAAACAATAGTAAACAAGAATTTAACCCAAAAAAACACAAAAAACATAGACCGCCCATGCCGGGAATCGAACCCGGATCACTTTGGCCATAGGCGGACGTGCTACGACAACTTTACTAGAGTTGTGCGCCTTGAATCACTGTGTGTCCCTGTCGCTCTCTCTCTCGTGCTCTCTGTCTCTCTTTCAGTCTCACCGAGACCAAACACTGCATTGTAGTTTCTTTGCCGAGACCAAATCCCCAACCGCTGGCTGGCTTGCAAATCGTCTCGCATGCGATACGCATGCTTTTCTCGTCACTGTGTGACGTGTTCGGCGGTTCTATTAGCCGCACGGCAGTTCTGACCCACCGCGAATTGCGCCCGCCGTTAAGAGTCGTTTTTGTGGATTATTTGGCATTTAGGTCCCAGGTAACATTATGAAGTTTTAATACGATCAATCGGACCTATTATCAAGTTAGTGTATCAACTTTTGAACGAACTGCGCCCAGTAGTTTCCCAGCAATAAGCTGTTAAGTCGAGACAGACAGACACACAGATACACACACAGACAGACACACAATTAAAGTCTGCTGGACCCTAGTACTGCGTACTCGGGGATAACTGCTGTTCACAATGCGGCCGCAGTAAAACCAACAAAGGGGCCTCACTCTGGAAGAGTTTCCTGCTCCGATAAACATGGCGCTTACGGCTAAAAAAAAAAATCAGAAAAAATCAATTCTGCGTTCTTGATAGCAGTTTCGTCCAGACTGGACTTCAGCTTTTGCTTTTCTTATTTTTCTCTATCGTCCAAGCCCATACAATCGAACAAAGCGGATTGCGTTTGGATTTCCCTCTTTGAGATGACTGAGATTGCCCCCCTTGGATCGTTCCGTGTCAAGGCCGTTACACGGTACTGGCCGTGTGTTCAAGATGCTTCAGGTGTTGTAAAATACATGCTGAAACATCAAATCACAAAGCAAACACGTAGAGGTTCAAGACTGCTGGAAGGTCAAGTTCAGAGATTGATATGTGCTGAATATTATTTGTTGGGGGGGGGGGGGGGGTAAGGGGGGGGGGGGGGGGGTAGTGGGAGTGAAATATTTAACATGTTTTTGAAGCGATGCCTTTCAAACTTACGATGCAGTAAAGCCTGTCTTACACTGTGCCGAATATTCTTACGAATATGAAAATGTATTCGGCCAAAAAAGAGACGAATGGACAGGAACAAACAGAAAAAAAATCGAAGGCTTACGAATCCTTGCGAATGTCATACGAATGATTGCGACTGCTTGCGAATGTCTACCGATCATTGCGATTGTATACGAATCCATATACGGATCTATTACGAACGTTGCGATTGGCCTTGCGAGTGTTGCGAGTGCTTGCAAACATTTTACGAACAAAACGAGTATGCAATTAGCATTGCTCGTAATGTTGCTCTTACACTCTGGCGAATTGCCCTTGCGAATAGAATTCGCCAATAACTCGTAATGATCGGGACATGGTCGCAAGACATTCGTTAATGTTCTTTACCATTCGCCACCATTCGTCTCTGTTTGCGAACATTAGCAACATGCTCCTAATATTCGCAAGAAAGTCATATTCTGAATGTTTCGCAACGTACTCGTAAGTATTCGCAAACCATTCGTAATCACCGTAAAAGTATGCGTAGCGCTCGCAAGCATTCGTAAGGATTGTATTCGTGCATATTTTGCCAACATCTTGCGAATGGTTGCGAATTCATTACGAATTTCTCAGGAATGTTTTGACCATTTCTTCCCAATTCATAAGAATGTTGCGAAAGCCTTACGAATGCTTGCGAGTGACTGCAATTGCTTGCGAATGTTTTAAAAACAGTAAGAATATCTTGCAAACGTCTTGCAACTAAACGGCAATTTTGATGCGTATGTATTCTCAATGATCGGAACACATTCGCAAGCACTCGCAACCATTTGTAAGACATTCGCAAGGATTGGTAAGGCTTCCAATTTTCTATATTATTCATGTCCATGTGTCTATTTGTTTTGCTGAATACAACATGTTCAATATTCGCAAGGATATTCGGCACAATGTAAAGGCAGGCATAACGAATGGTTGCGAATGGCTTGCTAGCGCCACGAATACATTGCCATGATTACACATGTCTTGCGAGTACTAACGAGTACGTTGCGAAAAAAATAGCAATATGACTTCCTTGCGAATATTAGGAGCAAGTTGCTATGTTCAAAACAAACTTGAGAACATTTACGAAAGTCTTGCGACCATGTCCCGATCATTGTGAATTATTGGACAATGCTATTCGCAAGGGCAATTCGGCACAGTGTAAGAGTAGCTTGAGAGATTCATACCCTCAAGACATGAGCCTTGTATGATCGACCCTCGCCAATTGTTAAGGTCACTTCTCACTGACACACACACAAACACACACATACACACACACACACACACACACACACACACACACACGCACGGACGCACGCACGCACGTGTACACACACACACACACCACACCCATGTCTTGATTCTGAAAAAGTTGCTGAGTCAGGAGGAGGAGATCTCCCATGTCCACCCCTCAATGCTTAAAGGGCTCTTAGCCTAGAAGCAACTAACCATTCTGACTTGTCTGTCTGTCTCTTTATTGTATCATTTTGTTTTTGCTAAGTGGTCGCATTTATTGAGTGTGTTGGCTTTCAGATTTTTGAGCACAGTTTTTTGATTATGAGATGTTATCATTTCCACAGATAAATTGATATTTTATCCTGACATCTCAAGAAAAGCTATCCTCGAACCCAATTTCAAAAATGTTATTACCTGAAAACAAATATGTCTTAGTAGTTAAGACCTGTCTTAATAATATCGCTAGCGTATAAACATCATGGACTGATTTTTATCTTCTCCATCTTCCCCTACAAGGAATCGACGAGCAAGGAGGGCAGCGGATCCCGCTCGCGGCACCAGCCGGGCCAACAAGAGCCCGACAACTTGCCCCACTTCATCGAACTGTCCCCCTCCAGCTCTATTTCACCTCCTCCGACCCCCCCCTACCGCGGCCTGTCCTCGTACCATTTCACCTCCTCCGCTCTCACTCCCTCACCCGACTCCGGCCTGTCCTCCGATCGCGTCCCAAACCAACGTTTGATCCACGACAAGTCGCTGGCCACCTCGACCCTGACCTCCACGACGGCGGGTGGGGTTGGGGCCGGCGGCGGCTCTCTGCGGAAGAGCAACGACATGGCCACGCTGAACAAGATCTGGGATCGCAGCGACACATCTCCACGCCACCGTGGGCAGGCTGGACAGGTCAGTGTGGGAGTTGGTCTGAAGATAATACAACAACAACAACAACAACAACAACAACAACAACAACAACAAAGTAGCGTAAGGCGAAATAGCTACATTTAGTCGAACTCACAGAATGAAACTGACCGCACTGCATTTTTTCTCTCACAAAGTGAGAATGGCACCGTCAGTCACCCGCACGAGGACAACGAGCTAGTATTGCGCAATAATGTTTGTGCTTAGCAGGATAGCGAGCTTTTCTGTATCTCGATTCTTTTTTTTTAATTTTCTGAGTTTGGCTTTAATCCAAACATAACATATCTTTATGTTTTTGTCATCAGGAACTGACAAGGTAGAAAACGAAATTGTTTTAAATCGATTTCTGAAATTCTAGTTTTAAATTTTCAGATTTTTAATAACCAAATAAATTAATTAAAATTTAAGTTGCCAAGCCGAAATGCAATCACACAGTCCGGGCATTGTTGAAGGTTGCTTGACCAAAATTTCAATCAATTTTATTGAAAAATGAGGGTGTGACAATGTGGCCTCAACTTTCACAAAAAATAAAACCCGGGTAAGACGTCATCAAAGTCATTTATAAAAAAAAAGGAAAACAAATCATCTGGGGATAGATATTACTTTCAGAAACTTGCATGCACAGTTTCATGAAGATCAGTTTTGTAGTTTTCTCTCAAGCGCTCTAAAAACACACACACACACACACACACACACACACACACTCACACACACACACACACACACACTCACACACGCACACACAAACACCCACACATACACACACGCACACACACACACACACACACGCGCGCACACAGACACAGACACACACACACACACACACACACACACTCACACACACACACACACACACACACACACACACACACACACACACTACCATCCTCGTCTCGATTCCCCGTCGATGATATCACATATAGTCAAAACTTGACTAAATGTAAAAAGAGGGGGGAAATGGGTGGGATGATCCTCTGAAAGCATGTGTATGTAAAGTTTTCTGAAAGACCTGTCTTGTAATTTTTGTGGAATTGCTCTTCAAACACAAACACACCGCCACTACCACCACCACCGCCAACGCCACCACCAACACTTTCGTCTCGATTCATGGTATATATGTCAGGATGTAGCCACATTTGGACTAAATGTTAACAGATGAGTGACGACACTCGTGTCAAAGCCTCTGGTGATGATTTGCAGATACTATTATCATTCAATTTATCAATTTTAGAGAAAGACAAGGTAAGAAAAGAGGAAGCTCAGTGTTGTCTTAACATTATCGCGATGTTTCGACGACAGACAACCAGGAACAAAGTTGTCCAGGGAGACGAGCCGGGGAAATGAAACAAAAGACGATATGCTCCCATCGGACTCACAAAACAGCTGGTCTAACGACAAATGTGTGTGTGTGTGTGTGTGTGTGTGTGTGTGTGTGTGTGTGTGTGTGTGTGTGTGTGTGTGTGTGCGTGTGTGTGTGTGTATGCGCGTGCGTGTCTTTGGATTGGTTGAGGGAAGTGAGGAATAACATCATTTCATTTCTGTGATGCCTTGGTCCTTTTGATATTTGATGAATAATTGACCCCTCCCCGAGGATGTGTGATTTTATTTATATCAATGTCCAGACTGTTGGAACAAATACGAGGTGCTGATATAGATTTCGTTTACCTACTGTAACCTCGTGACATAATAGAAGGGTCTTGTCGGGATATTCTCTTGAATGTTAACTTACAGAGGACTAGACAGAAAAACGGTCTACCCTTATCATTTCTTTTTGTCAATATCAGGCATTTTTAGAGAGGGACTCTATAAAAAAGGACGGAGGCGTGTCAGCAATATCAGGCCTTAACGACGAAAAACAACCACAAAGCAAGTCTTCCAGGAAAAGGAAGAATCCATCCTTCTCCAGTGGAGGAGCCACTGACCTGCAGACTGAAGGTATGAATATCTGTTCTACGTCCCGTAACGGAGAGAGTTCTAAACATTTCTACTTTCTGGCATATTTTCAAAGCGAGCACTAACGCTGATGTTTGAAAGCTTTAAAGAGAAACAAAGCTATTGAAACCCACAAGATACAAAATTTGGTATTGGAATCACTGGGGTTTTTTTGGTTTTTTTTTTGGTATTTGCCAAGCACATCATCGTGGGGCTTTTAATCCATAACGTGCATCCGTCTACAATGTATCCTCATTCATCCTTCAACATGTATAATAAATATGTAAATGGCAAGTATACAAGACATACAACATTATGACCTAACCGACAGACGGACATACATACCGTTCACTTAAGTATGGCCGGAGCATAACATCACATGCAGATTCCAATACTGATCAATAAAAAATAAAAAGAGAGAGAGAGAGAGAGAGAGAGAGAGAGAGAGAGAGAGAGAGAGAAAGAGAGAGAGAGAGAGAGAGAGAGAGAGCGAGAGGGGGGTAATGATGGTGGTGGTATCATTTATAATGTATACTCTTTAGTAATAATGCAAATAATAGATTCTTTTTGAACTTCCACCCTACAATAGTCAAAAGTCACTAAAATACAAGACACCCCTACTCCCATAAGATTGGACAGGGTGACAGACAGGTAAGAGGATAAGTGAAGCAGACAGACATAAGACATACACACACACTCTTGCCTAAAATCTTATAAAAACCTACAATTTTAAACTGTACAAAAAGTTAAGCTGAAATGGACACTTCGCCTTGGTCAATAACCTAACATATATTCGCATAGGGTAACCACTCTGACAAAAATTCAACATTTCTATTCCTGATAAGATTCAATTTCTTTTCAATGTAATATCTTTGTTTTAATATTTTCAAAAAAACATTCAAAAGCGGAACTGAGCCCTGAAGTTTACATTTATAAATATAATATTTTCCTAAAAGAATAATCAAATCTAAAACATTATCAGTGTTCACATTATCATCATTTCCAAATAATTATTATCAATCCTTTTGAAAAAGTCAAATGTTCACAATGTAAACATTCTTTGTGCAATACATTATTCAATTTAATCCAGAAGGTTTTAACAATCATACATTCCCAAAATAGGTGAACAATTGTCTCTTCATGATACCCGCAAAATGTGCAGAGCGTTGAATTTTTAATTTTACATAAATATAAATATTTATTACAAGGTAGAATCCGGTGTAGGAGTCGCAGCTGAAACCACCTTAAACTGACATCAACAGTACTTTGAAAGGGTTTCAAAAAAATTAATTTCCAATTCATATTGCTTTCACTGGTGCTATTCCATTTTGAAACCGCGGATGGAATATCGTTAGACTGCACAAACACCTTCTTCACAACATGGTTTCCTTTTTTTATCACTGACCACACTCTACTATCCACTGATTCATGCTGACAATTCAATGTCTTAAAATTCAATTTCTTCTGATAGCTTTTCACAGCGGATATAATTCCACAATACAACAAAATATCACTTTTAAAATTGGGAAATAATTCAGAAAATTCTTGATAATTCAAATATTTACCCTCCAAATTTACTGGAATCACTGTTATCTTTGCATCCTTGAAATTCTTATCACAAAACCTTCGACCCTGTCCGGACAAAAGTATTGCATTTCAGCCTGGCACCTTAAAATGTGTTCATAAAATGTCTCTCTCTTCATAATTTTATTGGTTTTGTGTGTGTATGTATAATGTTGTTTTAGTGTGTGTGTGCTTGTGTGTGTGTGTGTGAGTGTGTGTGTGTGTGTGTGTGTGTGTGTGTGTGTGTGTGTGTGTGTGTGTGTGTGTGTGTGTGTGTGTGTGTGTGTGTTGGGAAGGTGAGAACGACTCGAATGTTTGTCAGTGTTGACTGTCATTGCTTCGACTGGCTTCCTTACTTGACTGAATGATTAATCACACTTCTGCGATCTTGTTTTGTCTTTCTGTTTGCATGTTTTAAAGCCCTTGTTCGTAAATCCTCTGTAGAATGAATTACAGCCATATTTTTGTGGAGTTTCTCATTTATTTACTTCTTTATTTCTTTTTTCGGTATCCAGCGAGGCTCTCCATACTTTCTCCTGGACCCCCGCATGGAAGGAATTCTGACCAGCCTACATCGCTCGACTCAAATGTACAGGTGTGTGTGTGTGTGTGTGTGTGTGTGTGTGTGTGTGTGTGTGTGTGTGTGTGTGTGTGTGTGTTTGCGTGTGTGTGTGTGTGTGTGTGTGTGTGTGTATGTGTGTGTGTGTGTGTGTGTGTTTGGATTGGTTGGGGGAGATGAGGAATAAAATCACCCCTTCAGTTTCTGTGATGCCTTTGTCCTTTTGACATTTGATGAATAAATGACTCCCTTCCACAAATGTGTGGTATTATTTATAACAATGTCTAGAAAGTTCGAACAAATAAGAGTGACGTCACTCTTGGTAAAGCGTGGTTTTGTTTTACGTATTGTCTCATTGGTGAAATAATATATACATAGAAGCGACTTGTTGGGATATTCCTTTGCATGAATACTTGCAGATGACATAACAGAAAAACGGTCTGTCCTAATCATATTTTGTGTGTCAATGTTAGGCACCAAAGGGGAAATCTACCCGCAGAAAAAAGGGCGGAAAAGTGTCAGCGACATCAGTCCGTAACTACGATGAACAACCACAAAACAAGTCCTCCAGGGAAATTAAGAATCCATCCTTCTCCAGTGGAGAAGCCACTGACCTACAAACTGAAGGTAGGAATGCCTATTGTACTTCCGGTAACGGAGAGAGTTGTGCGCATTCCTGCCTCCTTACGTATTTTCAACGCGAGCACCAACGCTGATGTTTGAAAGCTTTAACGAAAAACAAAGATATCGAAAACCACAAGTAACAAACAATTTTGGTCCACGTTATAAGATTTGGTATTGAAATCACTTTTCATGTTAGATCTCTTGGCATCCTTGCCTGGAATTTTTCCGTGTGATTTTTATTTTTTTCTATATTTTTAGCTGCATTATTTTAGTCATTCATGAGTGGGTGGGTGGAGGCGATGGGCTAGTTCTAACTATGCATTAGATTATAAAATTGTATTCTGTGTAGACCCTTCCACCAGCATCTTAGACCACTCTTTGTACTTTTTCTTTTAATAGATGATTGTCATTTGTTTTACCTCATGTCTGCCCTGCGTGTGATGGTGTGATCGTGACTGCTGTAGTGTGGGCGTGTGTGTGTTGGTGTGTATGTCAGTGAATGTGTGGGCGTGTGTGTGTGTGTGTGTCAGTGTGTGTGTGGGTGTGTGTGTGTGCGTGATTTTACCAACACTACGCTAAATTCCTTGTGCTTTAAATGTTTTTTTAATGTCACTTGGCTCAATAAATACTGTATTCTGTATTCTGAACCCCCCCCCCAAAAAAAAAATAAAAAAATTAAAAAAATAAAACCCCCCCCCCAAAAAAAAATGCTAACTACTGTCTATGTTTCACGAATTCCTTAATATTTGTTGAACAGTAAGTAAAGCTTATGCATGATCAATTCACAAAGTGTCACGTTTGTAAGTGACATGGTCGGACTTTTTGTTTGCTCTTTTGAAGAAAAAAAGCCAAATATTCCAAAGTGGTAGATTGACCCAAAAGTAGGACGTCGACATTGAGCGGTATAGTCAAAGTCTCCCCGTTTAAACCTCCCAGATTGTTACCTATAGATTATACGAAGCAACTTGTATAAGTAAAAACGGTAGACAAACAGTGACTTGAAGACAGCAATTGCAGGCAGGATCAGGCCTTTTACAATTGAGGAATGCGTGTATGTAATTGATACATTTTGTGCTCCAATTGCAAGTATGACTTAATAAGAACGGGATCAATTTGAGTGCTGCGAATAACTTCCATAGTTGGTGTGCATGAAATTCAGTTTTTGCAAAATCAATCGACATAGGTTCTGTAGGGTTCTGTCTGTAAGTCAAACGGTCCGACTTGTATCTTCTCTTCAAAATGTGTTCCAAATAACCTTTCGGGAATAAGCTTAGATGATTTCGGAAATAACTATTTACTCGACCAAGCTTTTCAAAGCGAGGCAGAGCCTGTTCCACGCTTCCGTTGGGCTTTATCCTGCGGTTGGCAAGAACAACTAACTCTCATGTTTTCGGTATGCAGCACGCGCATAATGTGATTCCCCTTTCTTTCGAAAAGCAGCATTCACGAAGTCATCGAAGTTCACGATTTGTTGCGGACATGATTTCTAACCCGTAGTGATCACTTTCAGCATGTTTTGATCGAGGTAACGTAGGTTTGACTTGAGATCCCGTGAGTTTTTTTTTTTGTTTTTTTTTGTTGTTGACCTCAATTGCATGCAAGGTTGCTTTAACCCATCTTTTTTTGCCTCTTTTTTGCAAAAGAGATCACGTGAGTTTAGAAAACCACACGTGTTTAGCGAACGCTTCCAGTGATCCGTAAGCCATTGGTGGCAAAGTGTGCTTTCGACGTAAATATATTTGAAAGAAAATGATATCATATTTAGAGCACACCGCATAACATGCAGAGTTAGTTGTTTATCCCGTTCGTTTTGAAATGCTTGCCCGAGTAAAAGAGGCTCTTACTCTACCAAACCGCTGAAAATCCTGATAGAGATATTTCCAGAAAACGTCGATTGTCAATGACACGCACAGTTTATTACACCCCCGGTATAGGGGTGTGTATAGGATTCGGTCGATGTGTTTGTTTGTTTGTGTGTTTGTGTTCGCATATAGATCTCAAGAATGAACGGACCGATCGTCACCAAACTTGGTGAACAGGTTCTATACATTCCTGACACGGTCCTTACAAAAATTGGGACCAGTCAAACACACGGTTAGGGAGTTATTGGTGGATTAAGATTCTACAAGGACTTATAGAGGGACATATTAATGGTCAAAGGGAAATAACCTTCTCAGTTGGTGGCAGTGAGAATGGTAAGGACGGGGGTGTTTTTCCTACCTCGGAGGAATTTCTTGTTTAAATGGGGATTGCTGAAGCCCTGTGACGGGCGCTGTGGCGGGGTGGTAAGACGTCGGCCTCTTAATCGGAAGGTTGAGGGTTCGACCTGGTGGGTTAAGTGTGGAGATTTTTCCGATCTGCCAGGTCAACGTATGTGCAGACCTGCTTGTGGCTTATCCCCCTTCGTGTGTACACGCAAGCACAAGACCAAGTGCGCACGGAAAAGATCCTGTAATCCATGTCAGAGTTCGGTGGGTTATAGAAACACGAAAATATCCAGCATGCTTCCTCCGAAAGCGGCGTATGGCTGCCTAAATGGCGTACGTGGAAGTTACAGCCCACGAACGCAGAAGAAGAGGAAGAAGCTGAAGCCCTGAACCTAGCTGTAATTTATGTCTTCAGGTCACCAATGATCTGGCGTTTTTTGGGGGTACTTGGAGTTTAAGACAATATAAACAAGACATTCCTCCGATAGGAAAAACACCCCCGTTGGTCAAAGGGAAATAACCATTCTCACTGCACCCATTCTCACTGCCACCAACTGAGAAGGTTATTTCCCTTTGACCATGAATATGTTTCTGTATAAATCCTTGTAGAATCTTAATCCAGCAATAACTCCCTAACCGTGTGTTTGACTGGTCCCAATTTTGTAAGGACCGTCTCAGGAATGTATAGAACCTGTTCACCAAGTTTGGTGACGATCGGTCCGTTCATTCTTGAGATCTATATGCGAACACAAACACACAAACACACAAACAAACAAACAAACAAACAAACAAACAAACACATCAAGTGAAACCTATACACACCCCTATACCGGGGGTGTAAAGATAGCAGTCTGCAATGATAAATTGGGTTTAGAGCGGTAACTGCTCAATGTCGAACCTGCTACTTTTGAGTCGGTCTCCGATTTTAGACTTTTATTTACAGAGCACAAACCTCCGAACAGTTGATCGTGCATAAGCTGAAGTTAATGTACACCAAACATGAAGACATTCGTCGAACATATGCAGAAGTTATGTAGAGGTTACATTCCAAGTCTCGGTGAATATTAAAAATAATGGTCGAAGTTTAGCGGATCATGAAAAATGCGAGCTTCAGCAAGCTTTTTTATGACCGCGAACTGAGACCATTTATTTTAATTATCACTGAGACGAGGTTTGTAACCTATTAATTCCTCCTTTCTTTGTATCGTTAAAGACAAACATTGTTTTTGTGCTGCAGTATGATCAAGTCCTGATCACTCTGCACAAGCAACTCATTAATTCCCCTTTAGGTGAGTTCCGTGAAAATCATTCAATTCTGCTAACACTTTACAGCCGTGTTTTTTATTTGGAATAAAATCAAGTACATAGTTATGCTGCTGTTCTGCTGAGGCGATATAATAACAGCTATTGTGTTTTCAGCGTAGCAATAGGGTCCAATATTTAGACGAGACAAGTATAATGCCGACGAGTCCTTAGTGTATTACCTATTGGCTTTTCTCTTTCATGTTTTTGAACTCCTCGTGTTTAAAGGTCTCGTACAAGCAATGAGAGCCATGTGGTTTTCCCAACTCTTTTCTGACACAACTTTTTTTGTCTCCATAGATGCAAAGACCGAACCACCAATCTTCAGCGGCTCATGGCAGTTCAGTGAAACCTTTACTCCCAAAGGCGGCCAGCTGCAAGCAGAGGATTCCGATGTCATTCTCACCATTCCCGAAAAGGCAGTTGACGATTTGATTAGGGAAGAGCCGCGTGATGGTATAGCATTTGTATTGGCTTCAATGGATGCAGTGGAAAATGAAGCCAGTGGTTCAAGAGCGCAAGAGCTGTTCACTTCTGATGCCACCAGTCAGCGACATGAAACTGCTTTTGTTGACTCCAAGGCGTCAGTTGGAGTAACCATTCATGGCGCCATTTCCACTGACGTGAGGGCAGTGCATGAAACACTGAAATTGAGTGCGACTGAATCCATCTGCAGTCCAGTCGTGGAATATAACGCCGGAGAAAACTTCATGTTCAAGAAGCCAGTGTGTATCTCTCTGCCACATTTCCTCCCTCCTGATGTGAACGAAAATGACGTCAGAGTGTACCAGGTCAACAGAAAGGGTAATGAAGAAATCTGCAGTGAAACCCTTCGGCTGGTAAGCAAGCTCACTTTAAAAAAGGAACTTGAAGAAATACAGGCAGGTGCTGCAGTGGACGCAGAGAGAGAAGTAGGGACATTTTACTTGACTGAGGAGAACAGGATAATCATCGTGACGAACCACTTCACCGGCTATTTCTGCACACACTGCCAGGAGCAGAAGGAACCGCCTGACCTACAGTTCCGTCTTTACACAACCGATATAGAGAAGAACACTGGAGATGTGGACCTGACTTTGCTCATTTGGGATCTGAGGATGCGCATCAGTGATTTCTGTAAGGTAAAGGCAGATTATTTTCACGTGCGATGGGTCATTTATTTCATGGTTGTTCTTTACTTTATATGTTCGCAGGAATTATAAAGTTGAGTGTTTGTGTCGTGTGTGTGTGAGCCAATAGTGGATACATACTCTGAATTTCCCTCATTCCTGTTGACAATTAAGGCACATTTTGGTTGGTTTATTGCCATATTACTTGGGGTGGTTTGTTTGTTTGTTTGTTTGCTTAACATCCAGCCGACCACGAAGGGCCATATCAGGGCGGTGCTGCTTTTGACATATAACGTGCGCCACACACAAGACAGAAGTCGCAGCACAGGCTTCATGTCTCACCCAGTCACATTATTCTGACACCGGACCAACCAGTCCTAGCACTAACCCCATAATGCCAGGCGCCAGGCGGAGCAGCCACTATATTGCCAATTTTAAAGTCTTAATAATAATAATAATAATAATAAATGAGCATTTATATAGCGCAACATCATAACTTTACAATTATGCTCTTTGCGCTTGACACATTTAAAATTAAAACACAGTTATACAAGCATTTACATCTACATTCATAGTCAACAACGCTTAATTAAAAGCATACACCATCAAAGATACATTACAAAAGATTCTTCCACTAACTAAATAATAAAAACATGAATAAAATAGGTAGTGAAAAATCACTAAAACAACAAATAACACTAAAATTAAAACACAGTTATACAAGCATTTACATCAACATTCATAGTCAACAACGCTTAATTAAAAGCATACACCTTCAAACATACATTACAAAAGATTCTTCCACTAACTAAGTAATAAAAACATGAATAAAATAGCTGGTGAAAAATCACTAAAACAACAAATAACACTACATGTAGCCTACTGATGGACTGAGAAAACAAAATCAGGGGTTGTATTTCCTGAAGAGGTGCGTTTTAAGTGCTCGTTTGAATGCTTGGGGTGACTGAGAGTGGCGGATGTGAAAGGGGAGAGAGTTCCATTGTGTGGGTGCGCAGAAAGTAAAAGTGCGTTGTCCGTATGTTTTGGTTTTGGTGTGTGGAATGGTAAGGATGCGACAGTCAGAAGAGGCACGGAGTTGTCTTGCTGGAGAATAGACGGTGAGGAGTTCAGAGAAGTAAGCAGGAGACGAACCAGAAAAGAAGTTAGAGCAGAGGGTAGACAGTTTGTAGTCAATGCGGGCTTGAATAGGTAACCAGTGCAGTGTGTGAAGAAGTGGTGTTGCGTGATCTCGTTTTCGTGCTTTGAGAATGAGGCGTGCTGCCGAGTTTTGGACTTTTTGTAGTTTATGCAGGAGGTACAGAGGACAGCCAGAGAGAAGAGAGTTGCAGTAGTCAAGTTTAGAAAGAACAAAGGCACAGACAAGAGTGTTAGTTGTTTGAGAGGAGAGTGTGTGGCGAATGGTGCTGATCTTACGAAGCTCAAAATAAGCTGCTCTACAGACTAAAGATATATGTGCACGTCCTAGATACTGGGAAATACTATGGGTTGTCAACTTTGAATGACTGTCACAATATCTCTGAGCAATGGATGACAAAGGGGATGCTTTGATGTCAAAGGGGATGGATTTGACTTACTGTAACAACCAAGTTTGGGTTTCCAAACATTGCTGTGGGTTTTAAACGATTTAATTTTTAGCCAAAATGCCCCCAAAACAGCACCTAAAACTGGGACAAAAATACACCAGTCTGTGTTGCAGCTGTACATAATGGAGAATAAAGCTCTGTGAATTTTATTGTGATGTTTATGGGTCAGCTGAAGGATTATTCTCGACATACACACTCAATAATTACATCTATTTTTCTTCTTCTGGGAGTTTGATCGGCAAAGAAAACACGTAATCGTGGGTTACCGTCGTTTCCGGTTTCAACTTCATCAAAAAATGCGATCTGCTGAACAAAGGAAACCTCAAAGTTATTCAAAGTCATTATTTATTTATTTCAACAACATTTAGGTTTTCAAAACACAGCACTACGGTAGGAAACAAATTTATTTCAGCTTATAATCGCGCTTGAATGTACCCCACCCTTGTTTCGTTTCCATCTGTAATGCACGAAAGCATGGCCACAGCAGACGACAAATCCCGCATTGCCTATCACACACGCGTTGTGAGATCGCGGGAACACCGTGGAAAGTTCCATTCATGACGTTTGACCCGGTCATGTGAATAGACAATGAGAATTTATCCACCCAATCGTATTCGTTTCCGGTTTTTGAGACGTAACTCACGACAGACCACGCTGTATCTTCACTGTTTGAGACCTGTAAAATCTTTTTTGACAATTGTAGCATATATTCATCGACGAATTTTGCGATATTTTGCTGATTAAAGCTTGATCTGGTGCAAAGTTTGAGCAGCACATGTGTTCTCATGATCGGCGCCATTATGAAATTTTCGATTCTTCTGCAACGCACGATCGACAATCGATTAATTCTCTCATTTAGGATTGTCGCTTATGGAAACTTGAAAATTTTAAACTTTCATGTATGCATAGTTATTTATCTATGTAGTCCACATGCAATAATCAAGTTTTAGTTCTTTTCTTTGGAAATAAAAGACATTACGAACTATGGTTTCCATGAAACTCACGACAGTATTATCTCTATACACATAAACCCAGTGAGCACAGATCGAAAACTTTTTGCTCACTTAAATCTTTCTATCATGTATTAAAACCCAAAAGGGTGCCCAAAAGGCTAGTTGCTACATTTGACCTACAAAAAAAACTTTTGCGCCTGGAAATTGCGTGGGTTACGGTTTCCACTTTCTACTTCGATCTAGTTAACTTATGGAAACTTGTAATTTCAAACTTTCATGTTTGCATATTTATTTATCAATGTTGTCCACATGCAAATTGCAATAATCAAGTTTTAGTTCTTTTCTTTGGAAATAAAAGACATTACAAACTATGGTTTCCATGTAACTCACGACAGTATTATCTCTATACACATAAACCCAGTGAGCACAGATCGAAAACTTTTTGCTCACTTAAATCTTTCTATCATGTATTAAAACCCAAAAGGGTGCCCAAAAGGCTAGTTCAGTAGTTGCTACATTTGACCTACAAGAAAAACTTTTGCACCTGGAAATTGCGTGGGTTACGGTTTCCACTTTCTACTTCGATCTAGTTAACTTATGGAAACTTGTAATTTCAAACTTTCATGTTTGCATATTTATTTATCAATGTTGTCCACATGCCACATGCAATAACTGAGCTAAAGTTCTTTCCTGTGGGATATTGAAGCCTAAAGTGGAAACCATGTAACCCACGACATAGAGCGTACTGCATGTGTCTAATTGTCATTTCTAAAGAAACCCCGATATGAAAGGTCCTCTCTTTGACAGAAAAAGATACAGGCATGTCTTTTGCACTTAAAAAAGAGTATTTCACTCAATTCAGTCCTACTTTTTTTCCTGGTGTCCATGTCCCATAGTTGTGACCCAGTATCTAGGATGTGCACATATGTTTGTTAAGGGTCATGTCAGATGAAAGGGTGAATCCAAGGTTTCTAGCTGATGGCCGTGAGAAAAGAATGTCGGTGTTGCCTATTTGAACAGAAACAGGTTGGGGAGAGGAAAATGTAGTGTTCTTCTTTTTGCACAGTAAGACTTCAGTCTTATCATCATTCAGCTTAAGTTTGTTATCAACCATCCAAGATTTAACATCAGTGATGCATGTCTGAATGGTCTGGATGGCGGAATGTGTCTCTGCTGGGGGACTGGGTTTATACAGCTGGGTGTCATCAGCAAAAGACTGATTTAAAACAGAATGGTTTTGAATCAGTGTGGAGAGGGGCTTAGTGTACATGATGAAAAGGATGGGACCAAGTACTGAACCTTGAGGAACGCCGAAAGAAAGTGGGGCTGGAGCAGACATCTGGCCATCGACAAGCACAGCCTGAGTCCTGCCAATGAGATAGGACTCAAACCATGCTAGCGGTGGACCGGAGATGCCGTACAGAGTCTGAAGTCTATGGAGAAGCGTGACATGGTCAATCGTGTCGAACGCTGCAGAAAGGTCAAGTAGGGTAAGCACTGACACATCACCACCATCCAGAGCAGACAGAATGTCACTGATTACTTTAAGTAGGGCTGTTTCAGTACAGTGAGAAGGGCGATAAGCGGACTGAGAGTGCGAGATCAAATCATGGGTGTTCAAATATGACAACAGCTGCTTCAAAACTACCTTTTCAAAAACTTTGGACAAGAATGATAAATTAGACACAGGACGATAATGTTTCAAAATATTGACATCAAGACTTGGTTTTTTGAGAAGTGGTTTGACAAGTGCAGTTTTGAACAATGATGGAAAAACACCAGATAACAGGCTATCATTGACAAGTTGAGTAAGAGTTGGCAACAACACATCAAGATTCTCAAAAAGCAATGGTGTGGGTATGGCATCAAGTTTTAGGTATGACCCGGCCGGGGTTCGAACCCACGACCTCCCGATCACGGGGCGGAAGCCTTACCACTAGGCCAACCGTGCCGGTCTTGGGGTGGTTAAACGCACAGATCTTTGCAGGCTTTAATATGAGCGCTATAGTTTGATCCCTCCCCTTGGAAACTTACACAAATCAACGTCCTGACTGCATGATGTGCATATTTTTAATTAATGCTTAATTGACTTACTTTTACCCGGTAAGATATTCCCACTCTGCATAGAAAGCGGTCATGTTGTAAATTCTTGGTATTCGTCGAAGTGAGCGATGTAAAGGCCTGCCATTTATGAGATGTTGCGCACAATCGTTTATATGAGAAATACAATGCCTCAAGTGATATAAAACGTTTTTGAAATATAATGGTGAAATAAATTGTGTATGTGTGTGTGTGTGTGTGTGTGTGTGTGTGTGTGTGTGTGTGTGTGTGTGTGTGTATGTGTGTGTGTGTGTGTGTGTGTGTGTGTGTGCAGCCATGGGCTCCAGACTCCAAAGATCAGATGACATTCGCTACAAGTACGCAACTCGAAAGGCTCAGAAATGAGAATGTTGATGATGTTAGGGTTGGTGTTTGGATACACTTCCCACAGACAGTATGGATGCACAAAACAAGACCGGACGGAACTCCATGGTTGAAGCCAAACAGGGTAACTCGTAGGCTTTAATCTTGTGTTAAGGCTTTCATGCTTACAAAATCAATGTTCGCTCAGCGTAATAGGCTTGTGTGTATGTGTGTTTTATTTATGTGTGTGTATTTGTGTCTGTATGTGTGATTGTGGATGTGTGTGTGTGTGTGTGTGTGTGTGTGTGTGTGTGTGTGTTAGACTTTAAAGTCTTATTTCACTCTAAACACAAAATGAAAGATATACTCGGTGTCAATTTGTTAGGATTTGAATAGATGTTTTTCACACACCCAATTCAGCTAGGGTGAATACATTGTGGTTTACATGAGCATTTGCACGAGAAGACAGGTATATATTATATTTATCATACGATAACTTGTGCACTGTTTTTGACATTTCAAAACAAGACAGCATATTTCTATTATTTAAAACGTGTGTGTTGTGCAAAGCGTTTTACACGTTTTTGACTGGTGTATACTCCAACAAGTATGGACCATAGTTGGGGCATGTTTCACCGTAAGTCATATTGGCTTAAATTTTTCCAAAGATTGCTTTAAGTTCAGACAATTAAACATTAATAATAGTGAATTTAAGTTCACACTTGTTCATACTGGGTGCAAAAACGGTGTTGGTACCTGGTAATGTAGTTTTGGGATTTGAGTATTGTAAATGCGCAAATACGTGCACAAATATAAACATTTTGTTTCATTGAAATGATTTGTTTTCAGAGTTTTGACCTGCGGGTCTTTTGTCCGTGCCTGTGCCATACCGAGCCAAAGAGGGTGGAATGGTCCATTCAGTGTCGGAAGGACCCAATACAACTCCAGCGATCTGAGTGTTATGTATACGTTGATGTTGCCTACGTCAGGAAGGATGGCTTAAGATCTGACCTCCTCGAGGAACAAGACAAGTCAACTGCCAGAGCCGTACTGAAAGTATGCATTTTTATTTGGTTTTAGACTCATTCTCTTTCCTTCCTTAACCTTCACCGTGCTTCGTGGATGGAAGACGACCTAGAGCCTCACACAATCGTCTTTATCTCTATAACTTTGTGGAGTTTTTAATTGAGACATCTCATGTAATCTCTAATCACCATACGACCTTTCCGTCGCCCAATTTTTGAAAGAGTATCTTTGTTAACAAACAAATAAACGATGACGTAATTTGAAGTACACAGGTGGGATGAAGTGGGTCGTGGACGACTCACATGGAATTACAAAGAGGCGGCAAACTGTTTACCCCAGGCGTGGGTCGTTTACGACCCGTACTTTTTACGTTGAATCCTTCTTTGGAAAGTGTGGGTCGTGTACGACCCACATCATCCGGACTGTGTAGTCCAACGCGTTATCCGGTGAAGGTTAAAGGCACAGTCATCCTTCCGTAAACCATTACAGACACTGTCAGTCTTTTACACACAGTACACACAGCCTTTCGTTTGAACACTCACCGCTTGAGAACATCCTAGGTGCCTTACGTAAAGAGCCAGCAATTTTCAAAGAATGTATTTTTGCGTGGCCAGCCGGATTGTCTGATCAGACAATCGGACAACGCGTTTTGGCACTAGACCTAACTTTTAAATGTCCAAATAGTACATTGGCAGCTTGTTACACAAACATTCTTAAATCATAAAAGAATTCTTTTTTCATCTGGACAAGATCAGTACAACTTGAAAGTTTAAAAAAAATAGCCCGGAAGTGTGTCCCGCAAAACGTGGTTCTCGTAGCAGACGGATGTTCTGCATGTCGCCAGTTTCTTTTAACGGTTAGATAAACCACGAAAACAGGTGTGTGGTTTACGCGAGCTAAATAGCCATTCAAAGTGTTTTCGATAAGGTTAGAACTGCTTTTTTACTGAGAAGATTTAAATCATTTGAGACGGACTGTGGCTTTGAGGTTATAAAAACGTTGACAGCATTGCATTTCACAGAAGGCAATTTTTGGACATATAACATGCATTTAGCAAGAATGTTAACTTTTTACAAGCCCCTGCTACTTGCAAATGGCTACTATTTCTATGCTTTTTCTACGCCCAGCCGACCACGAAGGGCCATATCAGGGCGGTGCTGCTTTGACATATAACGTGCGCCACACACAAGACAGAAGTCGCAGCACAGGCTTCATGTCTCACCCAGTCATATTATTCTGACACCGGACCAACCAGTCCTAGCACTAACCCCATAATGCCAGACGCCAGGCGGAGCAGCCACTAGATTGCCAATTTTAAAGTCTTAGGTATGACCCGGCCGGGGCTCGAACCCACGACCTCCCGATCACGGGGCGGACGCCTCACCACTAGGCCAACCGTGCCGGTAAAAAAACAAAACAAATACGTATTAAAGTAATCACAATGGTTTGAGCTTCCTTATGTCGAGTCTTTTTAAAAAAAAATGTAAATGCCTCAATCAATATTGGCAGACAATATGTTTCTCTCTGTTTCAATTTGGTTGGAAAATCACCCACATTTCTTCAGTCTCGTTATTTATTTTTTATTTTTTTATACCGATTTTTAAAGATTACAATTGTTCGCGATATTTAACAGGTTTCTTCCGCCTCTGTGAGGAATGTTCATAAGAACTCCTCCCAAAACTCAGTTTGGCATGACAATTTGGGCACATTTTATTTCTTGTGAGGTACAGCAGCATGGTCATGTGTGAAGCATTGCCTGCCTACCTTCACATTTTTATGTCTTTTAAATGTTGGAACAAGTAAACCATTTTCAAAGTTCTTGGCCTTGATGCATTCTTATTTCTGTTTATTCAAAGTCCAAAAGCATACATTTACGAGATGGTATCTTTTGTTTTATGAATAAAGTAGATAATGCACAATCAAGAACAAAGAAAGTACGCTAATCGTCTCATTTAAAACTACTGTGGTCTCAACCTTTGTTTGTTGATGAAGCAAACTGAACAACGGCATCATATTGTTGATTTTCGGAAAAAAAAATGTGAAGAACACTTCCTGAGGCCCTGTTTGGGACTTAAACAGACGTAGCATTAAGCTATATAAGTCCAAAAGCATTCACCACACACACCTTACTGCAGAAAGAGGATAGGGGCCTACAAAATACAAATCTCTGCCGTCGCTCTACTTGATCTATCAGCGGCCTTTGACACAGTCGACCACAACATCCTCCTACAACGCCTTCAGCACACCTTTGGTATCCATAGCACAGCTCTTTCTTGGTTCTCTTCTTATCTCACCGACCGCTACCAGACTGTTTCGATTGACAAACTGAACTCTGACCCCATCAGGCTTGAGTGCGGAGTCCCTCAGGGCTCAGTCCTTAGGCCTGTACTATTTACTCTCTACACTCAACCTCTTGACCACATCCTTGACCGACACAACGTTCTCCACCACTCTTTTGCCGACGACTCTCAACTTCACAACAGCTCTTCCCCTGACCAGTCTGAATCTCTTCTTTCCTCTATCTCTGACACTGACGTGCAGAATTGGATGACAGAAAACAAACTTCAGCTCAATAGCAACAAAACTGAAGCTATCCTAATAGGCACTACATCCAAACTCTCCAAAGCCACCTCCGACTCTCTTCAACTCTCTGACTCTTCTGTCCCTCTGTCTTCTGCTGTCAAAAACCTCGGAGTCACTCTAGACAACACCCTTTCCATGAAACAACACATCTCTTCTGTCTCTCGCACCTGCTACTTCCAACTCCGCCGCATCGCCACTATCCGCAAGTACCTCACCACAGATGCTACCGCCAAACTGGCCACTTCCACCATTCTCTCACGTCTTGACTATTGTAACTCTCTCTTGGCGGGTCTTCCCTCTTCTTCTATCTCTCGTCTCCAACGCATTCAAAATAGCTCTGCCCGTCTTGTCTTACGAAAGAACAAGTCGCGTAAGGCGAAAATACAACATTTAGTCAAGCTGTCGAACTCACCGAATGAAACTGAACGCACTGCAATTTTTCAGCAAGACCGTATACTCGTAGCATCGTCAGTCCACCGCTTGTGGCAAAGGCAGTGAAATTGACAAGAAGAGCGGGATAGTAGTTGCGCTGAGAAGGATAGCACGCTTTTCTGTACCTTTCTTCGTTTTAACTTTCTGAGAGTGTTTTTAATCCAAACATCATATCTATATGTTTTTGGAATCAGGAACCGACAAGGAATAAGATGAAAGTGTTTTTAAATTGATTTCGAAAATTAATTTTGATAATAATTTTTAATTTTCAGAGCTTGTTTTTAATCCGAATATAACATATTTATATGTTTTTGGAATCAGGAAATGATGAAGAATAAGATGAACGTAAATTTGGATCGTTTTATAAAAACAATATTTTTTTTACAATTTTCAGATTTTTAATGACCAAAGTCAGTAATTAATTTTTAAGCCACCAAGCTGAAATGCAATACCGAAGTCCGGCCTTCATCGAAAATTGTTTGGCCAAAATTTCCATCAATTTGATTGAAAAATGAGGGTGTGAAAGTGCCGCCTCAACTTTTACAAAAAGCCGGATATGACGTCATGAAAGACATTTATCGAAAAAATGAAAAAAATGGCCGGGGATATCATTCCCAGGAACTCTCATGTACAATTTCATAAAGATCGGTCCAGTAGTTTAGTCTGAATCGCTCTACACACACACACGCACGGACAGACACACATACACACACACACACACACACACACACACACACACACACACACACACACACACACACACACACACACACATACACCACGACCCTCGTCTCGATTCCCCCTCTATGTTAAAACATTTAGTCAAAACTTGACTAAATGTAAAAAGAGAGATCATATCACCCCCCTCCTAAATCAGCTCCACTGGATGCCCGTTCCTGCCCGTATCACATACAAAATCCACACTCTCACCTACAAATGCCTCCATGGTCTCGCCCCTGCCTTTCTCTCCGACTCTCTCTCTCTCTCTATGTCCCTTCACGAGCACTCAGATCATCTGCCGACTCCCTCAAGCTCAACATCCCCCACACCAAACTCAAAACAGCAGGTCAACGCTCATTTTCTTTCCAAGCACCTAGCCAATGGAACACACTACCTCTCCCCCTCCGTCAACAACAGTCCCTCGAATCATTCAAATCTGCACTCAAGACATTCCTTTTTTCCAAATAATCCATGCATTCTACATTGCCCACCCCATCCCACCCTGAATAACTGTACATATTTTAATGGTTGATGGTGTGTGTGTGTTAGTGACTTTAAGTCTCCGTGTGTGTGAATGAGTGTATGTGCGCCTTGAGTCGCCTGTTGGTGAGATATGTGCGCGTTATAAATATTCGTATTATTATCATTATTATTATTATTAAATAACACAATGCTCTTATTTCACTCACATTGGAAATTCCTCGCGATTTTCTTTGTTCAGAGGGGCACTGAAGGGATCTTGCCAAGACTCAACCCCCGTAAGTGCCCCACTAAACAAAGAAATTCTCTGGAAATTTCCAATGTGAAAAAAAAAATAGAACATTGTTTATCCTACATACCTGAGAGAGACACTCGTGAGATAATAATCGTTCAAATCACACGTGTGTATATCATGTAAATGAGGTCATGTCAAGCAAGTCTGGCAGGGACCTGTTTTCTTACTGCTTGTAATGCCAAAGTCACCGAGACAAACGTCCCTATAGAAGAAAAAAGATTGCGCTCGCTAAATCCGCTCGATGAATTTTTAGAACTAACACGTCACGCCACACTTTCAGAGTGACGTTTCTTTGCTTTGACGTAATAGATTGCACGAGGCTTTTGAAGAGATCGAGGTTCCAAAACAAGCGTCTTCAATTTAGCTGCCTCGACTGCAGGACTTTTTGAGTCAAATACACGTAAGTACAGTATGTAGGATAAACAGAATACTACATGGCTTGCTGTGTCGTACCAGATTTACTCTCGTTGCTTTTTCAAATAGTGAACAGCTCGCTTTCGCTCGCAGTTCAATATTTTAATAAACAACTCGTGTAAATCTGGTATGACACAGCAAGCCATGTAGTATTCTCTATGTAATATCTATGAATAACGGACCTACAGTGTGACAGACGCATGTTCTTCTCATAACCATTGATGAAATGATGTTTTTACTTTTCTTCTTCAGGTGAAAGAGTGCAGTTGCATCCATTCCACAATTTCGTCACAAGCAGATACTCCCATGGAGACAGGAGAACTCCAGGGGGCGATAGGAAACCCACAAAGATCCGATTCAAACTCCTGCGCAAGCAACTTGCTTCACGGTCCAGGTAGTCTTCCGCCAAGCTATCATCACACACCGAGCTTCAGACACCAGGGACAACCAACTCTTTCCGAAGCGGGATTCGGTCCAAATTCAACAGTTAATGTTAACATAGGTAAGGTTTCTTCAAAGAATTTTGACCTCGCGTCAATGCTAAATCCACAGGGAAATGGAATGGAAAGCTATTTTGAACAGAACATGAGATCTGCCACGGGAACACCTCAAAACGGACAGGTCTCCGACAGAACCGCAGCAGATCAGAATGGAGAAGAGACAGCCATGAAATCACTGACTTCATCTGCATGGCAAGGTGCACGTCCGAAGAAAAGAAAGCAAAAGAGGAATAGTAGAAGCCACTGTACCCCTCCAGGACAGTGCCCTACTCAGCCAATGCTACTTTTAAACGGTAATGAAAGAAAAGTATCAAACAGAGAAGATATAAATCAAGCTACACAACTGCCCATGGAAAATGTGGGAAATGCGCAGCAAGATATCTCAACCAGTTCCACACCATTCCAGAACAGTGAGAATCATTCATTTGAGTTAAAGTGTCCTGTACAATGCTCGGCTGACGTCTCTGGGACGCACACAAACGGAGATACCGTCTCTGAAAGCAGGAAGGCAATGTTGGAGGCATTCGGAGGTTTAGATCTGGTCGAAGACAGCTGCATCCTTGAGAGACAGCGCTCGGTTGTTGTGTAACCCCTCCAATGTGACGTCACACAAATTGCCTCAAACGACTGTATCTGGGGGCGTCCTAGATTCCGGAATGCCCCTTCCTTTTATGCAATATGTTTCTCAGGGAGATACCCAAATAACCCTTTCAAATGATGAATTTCAACAGCATCTGAAGGGCAATGCCCCCCCCCCCCCCCAACCCCCTCGCCTGTTTATCCCCTGTACCTCTGTCTCATTTTGGAAGCCCCCCTCGTTCTCATACACTGGGTCCAGCCCTGCAATGCCACAGTGGCAGAACCATACCATTGAAAGAAGCAAAATAGCCATACAAAAATAACCAACGTGTGATAGGTAATTGATAGGATTTTCTTCCTTCATAAACATTTTGCTGAAATTGGCCTATCATAATTATCGAGTTTTGAATTTCAAACTTTGTTTTTATCTTGTGCAGTTTATCTTTGTACCCCTGAGTAAGTGTAACGTTACCCCGTATGAAAGAATTCTTTGAACCGTTATAACAAGAAGATTTTAGTGCACAGACAATTCAAATACAATGTAATGACTAACACATAATAGTGCAAAGGTACAGAAAGTTGTGTACTAATTGTTACCAAGTAATGTTTGCTCAATTAGGGTCGGTCCTTATGCTCACTGTCTAATAAGGCCTAAAAAAAATAGGTGTGGTTACGGTAACCCGACCTACCCTATTTTTAGGGGCCGACCCTATAACTTTTTATTACATTTGTCAAAAAAAACACAACAACAAAACAAGAAAACGAGTGCAGAAAACGCAATGAAAGCGAAAACGCCCGAGTCGCACCTTTATTTCCCTGTCAAGTAGGTTTAATTTGTACACATTAGAAAAACAAGTTAAAAAGCAAAAAAGTGATTGCCTACCTTCCTAACCTATTTTGGCTTGTTACCGTAACCACACCTTTTTTTTGTTGGCCTAAACGGCCCATCATTGTATTTGATGTGGATACATGTATGCTTTTGTGTGTGTTAATCTTGGACTTTTTCCGATGTTCCCTATAGAAGAATCATTTTCCTCCATCTTTTACCCTATTCCCGATTACTGATAGACTATTGATGTAATAAACCAGCTGTAGTCTGTTAGAGTTCTGCAAAGATGATGCTCGTATGCTAAGTTTCTCTAAGTTTCTCTAAGTTTCTCTAAGTATGCTAAGTGTGTGTGTGTATGTATGTGTGTGTGTGTGTGAGTGTGCGTGTGTGTGCGTGTGTGTGTGTGTGTGTGTGTGTGTGTGTGTATGTATGTGTGTGTGTGTGTGTGTGTGTGTGAGTGTGTGTGTTGTATTGAGTGCGAACGTGATTGCAGGCATGCGGCGCGCGTGTGTGTGCGAGTCGAATTTTCTTTTCCTTTGTATTGTATTGACATACATGTACATTTCAATGTTATATTATGCATTATGTAGTCGTATAGGTAATGTTGTAATTAGTAATACTGTATGATTGCGATTGACAATTGTCCTTTTATTGTCTTTATTTTTATGTCTTAGCTTAGCAGGGACAGATTGTAAGACTAGGCATGAGCCTAAAATCTCCATCCTTGAGTAATAAAGTTCGTTCGTTCGTTCGTTAGTTCGTTCGTTCTTCAGTTAAAAATTGGAGATCGCCCCAAGGTAGATGAAATTGGTTTTTGAATGTGCACAATGAAAGTATATCCTGTTGTGTCCATTGTCGTTGTAAATGACAAAATGTAAACAAGTACGGAATATGTATCTTTGATATTCTTGGTTGTCGTTGTAAAAGTCATGCTTATTGTTTAAGAACAAACTTGTATCGTGTCTGTCGCCTGAATAATTTGTACTTTGTTTTGGGGTGATTGGTGTGCTTGTTATGATTTGAAGCTCATATTTAATCGCACACAAAGATACCCTTTAAAAAGTCTGGCTGAGTTTGAAAGGCTGGTGGACGGATACTGTGTACAAGCTTCTTTTTGCCCTGCTTGAACAGGGCAAAATATAGTATATATCCTTTTGAGAAATAACATTATTATTAACGTTTTTGTTTTGTGTCTTCTTAAGCTGCCAAAAAATGGGCTTAAGCACTTGTTTTAATGGGTTTTTTGTGTGTGTTCGTTTGTGTATGATTACCTGAAGTTTTTGTTTTAACTTTCCGTTCTTATCAGTGTATAGTATCACCAAAAAGAACGAGAAAATGTGTGATATAACAATTATTAAAATAATATTTTGTCTCTGTTTGACTGTAAATACATTGTCTCTGTTCTGTTCACTTGCTGTGTTATCACCACACCTAATTGCTTAGGCCAAACAAAAATATATGTTGGTTTAGGGTAACATGACCAATAAAAATAGGGTCGGTAGGTCGGCTTTATTTTTATTTCTATTTTTTATTTTTAGTCTTGGTATTGTTTGCAAAATACGCAAAGTTTTTTCTTTCTTTTTTTTTCTTGAGAAATTAACAAAAAGTGTTTGGGTCGACGGGAACAAATCGGGTTACCCTAAACCAACATATATTTTTGTTTGGCCTTAGCTCACCTATTTCATTGTGTAACTGAGCATTATCTATTTTTCTGCAGGAGTGTTTAATAGAGTGACCTTAAAAGAACTGTGATAAAAAAAAGAACTTGTTTTATACTTTTGTTTTTACGGTAGCATCATGTACATTTCAGCAGAACAGTTTACGTTGCTTGTTATTGTTGTTACTATATTTGCAATCATTTACGTGTTTGATGTGTTAAAGCTAAGTGTGTCTTCCTTACCTTATTTACTCTTTCCTCTCTAGTTTGTTGTGTTTGCTGATAACATAAGTATTCTCTTGTGACCTATTCTCTGATGACATGTATTGTTTGGTGACATGTATTCTCTAATGACATATTTTCTCTGATGACATGTTTTCTGTGATGACATGTATTATTTGATGACATGTATTATTCGCTGGTGACGTGCATTCACTGATAACTCTGCATTTGTCTGGAATTATGCATGGAGAAACTGGACAATGGACAACAAGAATTGGGGTCATTACTTCTGCCGTAGATTCAGAATAAGGCAGTGCTGATGGCACTTGTTGTCACAAAAGTATAGGATAGGGGAGACAACCTCCTAGTGCTCTACGTGTACAGTGTATATAGTACATACTGATCCATTTCAGTCTTTGTTACGAAATACTTTTTCTTAAAGTACAGAGCTCTGTTGAAAGAAATTAGACAGTATCAGTATTGCTTAGTTGTGAAAGTTAAAGTTGTTAATATCATTTTGTGTTAGGCATGAGTTTACTCCAAGTGGAATAAAAGGCAGCATATCTGCCTTTCTGGTCGGAAGAAGTGAAAAAGGGGTGGATGGAGGTGTATTAGGTGTGCGCTGCAAGGTATCCATTGTAAACACATTTATTTTTCGGAAGGTTTTGTAGTTTTGTGGAAGAATCATAATCACATTGCACTTATCTTTGCTGCTCTTTCACAAGAACATTACCCACCTCTGTCTGGGTCTTCTGTGGAGATGGTGTGCAAAGTGCAAATCCAAACTGGTAGCTTCCCTCGACCAGCTTGTAACAGTACCACTAATAGAGCTTTGCTTTCTGTGTTCACTCATCTGCGAACAGCACATGGGCTTAATGACATGACAATTACTTCCTATTTGGCTTTAAACCAGAGCAATGTTTTGACTTCCTTTTTACAGCTTCCCGCAGTGGGGCACTGCGGTTATGAAATTAAAAGCCCCTCCTGTTTTTGGAACCGCAGGAGCTTTCTAGTTTGCTGTTAGGTAGATTTTTGGTTCCTCTTTCCTGTCATGCTCTCTTTTTCTTCATGAATTCTTTTCTTTTTTCTGCCTTCTTGCTCATTCACCTGTATTGTTTCCAAAAATCTCTTCTCTTGCCGCTTGTCTCGCGATTCATGTATAGTTTAATCTGTTAGTGTTCTGATGTAAGCCCAGCAGTAGATAGGTTAAGCCTATTTTAACATACTGGAAACTGGTAATCTTCCAGTAGGTATTAATTTAGTTTTACTAAAGCCTGCTGGGACACAAGTAATGGGTTAGTGCATTTGTAAACAGGAATCGCTTGACAAGTGGCCCCCTTCATCCCCCCCTTCCTCGTCCTGATATGGCTCTGCGTAGTCGGCTGGACGTTAAGCAACAAATAAACAAACAAACAAACAAACAAACGTTTTACAGCTGCAAAATTAGTTCCATCCCCTTCTGTCTACACAAAAGGGTCGACTGCATCAACCAATTTCTTCCAACAGTAGCATGTCTTTCATAGATTGAATACACTTGACATACAGTAAAATACACTTCTAAATGTTTTGGTTTAAAATCCTGACATGTTAACACGAATCTGTTTATGTCAACTGGTGTTTATATTTATATTACAAGCATTAGAGTGTACTATGAAAATTAATAATGTTACCGGTACCATGTGTTTATGGCTGTTAAATGTTTTTGTGTGAAATGTGGTCATGCTCATGAGAACATTTTGCCTGGTGTCTTTTTCCCCGACAAGTGTGATATATGGGAGACAACCTCCCAGGATACTAAATGTACAGTTTTAATTGAATTGCATACTCTAAATCTCTCTTGTTCAATACCAAAATATATCCAGAGCTATATTTGAATAAAGGAGATAGTTCTACCTTGCCTCTGTTGAGAAATGTAATAATTTGATATCTTTGTGTGTAAAGGATCATTTCAACTTAAAGTCAAACAAACGGCGTTTTCTAATGTTTTGGTCTGATTTGCATTGTATCAATATATTTGTATTGTGTTGCAAGTAAGAAGCTCTGTTTTGCAATTCGTGTGATTTGATATTCGCAATAAAGTAGTAATTATAAACACAAATAACTTTGGCTGACTACAGCTACTACGCAGGACCAGATTTCAATACAGTGTGTGCGTGTTAGTTTGTGTGTGTATGTGTTAGTGTGTTTGTGTGTGTGTGTGTGTGTGTGTTTGTCTGTGTGTGTGTGTATGTGTATGCGCGTGTGTGTGTGCATGTGTGGGTGTGTGTGTGTGTGTAAGTGGGTGGATGTGTACATCACTCCTTTTTTTACGAACACGCGCGCATGAATGCACGGAGGCACGCACAGACGCCCGCAAACAAACAAACAAACAAACAAACACATGAACGAACAGACGCACAATCACACACACACACACACGCAGACACCTGCACACACACACACACACACACAGGCACACACACACACACACACACACACACAGACAAATGCACACACACACAAACACACACACGATGAATATATCCAGAAAGGACCAAAGTTAGCCCTCGGAGTGTGAAAACATTTAGGGAGGAAGAAAACACCCATGAGCTTAAAACACCTGAATGTACATGTAAAACTGACCCCGAGAAAGAAAAGATCACTGGAGGTAAAACTGACCCCGAGAAAGAAAAGATCACTGGAGGTAAAACTGACCCCGAGAAAGAAAAGATCACTGGAGGTAAAACATACCCCGAGAAAGAAAAGAACATTGGAGGTAAAACATACCCCGAGAAAGAAAATATCACTGGAGGTAAAACTAACCCCGAGAAAGAAAAGAACACTGGAGGTAAAACTGACCCCGAGAAAGAAAAGAACACTGGAGGTAAAACTGACCCCAAGAAAGAAAAGAACACTGGAGGTAAAACTGACCTCAAGAAAGAAAAGAACACTGGAGGTAAAACTGACCTGGATAAAGAAAAGAACACTGGAGGTAAAACTGACCCCAAGAAAGAAAAGAACACTGGAGGTAAAACATACCCCCCCCAAAAAAAGAACACTGCAGGTAAAACTGACCCCAAGAAAGGAATGAACACTGGAGGTAAAACTGACCCCAAGAAAGAAAAGAACACTGGAGGTAAAACTGACCTCGATAAAGAAAAGAACACTGGAGGTAAAACTGACCCCAAGAAAGAAAAGAACACTGGAGGTAAAACTGACCCAGAGAAAGAAAAGATCACTGGAGGTAAAACATACCCCAAGAAAGAAAAGAACACTGGAGGTAAAACTGACCCCGAGAAAGAAAAGAACACTGGAGGTAAAACTGACCCCGAGAAAGAAAAGAACACTGGAGGTAAAACTGACCCTGAGAAAGAAAAGAACCCTGGAGGTAAAACTGACCTCGAGAAAGAAAAGAACACTGGAGGTAAAACTGACCCCGTGA